>NW_021820887.1:56929-145001 GCF_901001135.1 Rhinatrema bivittatum | reverse complement strand
TAAAATGAGAAAATTGTTAGAAAAAAACTGAAAGGAGCAGCTACAAAAGTAAAAATGTCCAAGAGGCGTGGTCATTGTTAAAAAATACCATTCTAGAAGCACAGTCCAGATGTATTCCACATATTAAGAAAGGTGGAAAGAAGGCAAAACGATTACTGGCATGGTTAAAAGGGGAGGTGAAAGAAGCTATTTTAGCCAAAAGATCTTCATTCAAAAATTGGAAGAAGGATCCAACAGAAGAAAATAGGATAAAGCATAAACATTGGCAAGTTAAATGTAAGACATTGATAAGACAGGCTAAGAGAGAATTTGAAAAGAAGTTGGCTGTAGAGGCAAAAACTCACAGTAAAAACTTTTTTAAATATATCCGAAGCAGAAAGCCTGTGAGGGAGTCAGTTGGACCGTTAGATGATCGAGGGGTTAAAGGGGCACTTAGAGAAGATAAGGCCATCGCAGAAAGATTAAATGATTTCTTTGCTTCGGTGTTTACTGAAGAGGATGTTGGGGAGGTACCCGTAATGGAGAAGGTTTTCATGGGTAATGATTCAGATGGACTGAATCAAATCACGGTGAACCTAGAAGATGTGGTAGGCCTGATTGACAAACTGAAGAGTAGTAAATCACCTGGACCGGATGGTATACACCCCAGAGTTCTGAAGGAACTAAAAAATGAAATTTCAGACCTATTAGTAAAAATTTGTAACTTATCATTAAAATCATCCATTGTACCTGAAGACTGGAGGATAGCAAATGTAACCCCAATATTTAAAAAGGGCTCCAGGGGCGATCCGGGAAACTACAGACCGGTTAGCCTGACTTCAGTGCCAGGAAAAATAGTGGAAAGTGTTCTAAACATCAAAATCACAGAACATATAGAAAGACATGGTTTAATGGAACAAAGTCAGCATGGCTTTACCCAGGGCAAGTCTTGCCTCACAAATCTGCTTCACTTTTTTGAAGGAGTTAATAAACATGTGGATAAAGGTGGAACCGGTAGATATAGTATACTTGGATTTTCAGAAGGCGTTTGACAAAGTTCCTCATGAGAGGCTTCTAGGAAAAGTAAAAAGTCATGGGATAGGTGGCGATGTCCTTTCGTGGATTGCAAACTGGCTAAAAGACAGGAAACAGAGAGTAGGATTAAATGGGCAATTTTCTCAGTGGAAGGGAGTGGACAGTGGAGTGCCTCAGGGATCTGTATTGGGACCCTTACTGTTCAATATATTTATAAATGATCTGGAAAGAAATACGACGAGTGAGATAATCAAATTTGCAGATGACACAAAATTGTGCAGAGTAGTTTAAATCACAAGCAGATTGTGATAAATTGCAGGAAGACCTTGTGAGACTGGAAAATTGGGCATCCAAATGGCAGATGAAATTTAATGTGGATAAGTGCAAGGTGATGCATATAGGGAAAAATAACCCATGCTATAATTACACGATGTTGGGTTCCATATTAGGTGCTACAACCCAAGAAAGAGATCTAGGTGTCATAGTGGATAACACATTGAAATCGTCGGTTCAGTGTGCTGCGGCAGTCAAAAAAGCAAACAGAATGTTGGGAATTATTAGAAAAGGAATGATGAATAAAACGGAAAATGTCATAATGCCTCTGTATCGCTCCATGGTGAGACCGCACCTTGAATACTGTGTACAATTCTGGTCGCCGCATCTCAAAAAAGATATAATTGCGATGGAGAAGGTACAGAGAAGGGCTACCAAAATGATAAGGGGAATGGAACAACTCCCCTATGAGGAAAGACTAAAGAGGTTAGGACTTTTCAGCTTGGAGAAGAGACGACTGAGGGGGGATATGATAGAGGTGTTTAAAATCATGAGAGGTCTAGAACGGGTAGATGTGAATCGGTTATTTACTCTTTCGGATAGTAGAAGGACTAGGGGACACTCCATGAAGTTAGCATGAGGCACATTTAAAACTAATCGGAGAAAGTTCTTTTTTACTCAACACACAATTAAACTCTGGAATTTGTTGCCAGAGAATGTGGTTCGTGCAGTTAGTATAGCTGTGTTTAAAAAAGGATTGGATAAGTTCTTGGAGGAGAAGTCCATTACCTGCTATTAAGTTCACTTAGAGAATAGCCACTGCCATTAGCAATGGTTACATGGAATAGACTTAGTTTTTGGGTACTTGCCAGGTTCTTATGGCCTGGATTGGCCACTGTTGGAAACAGGATGCTGGGCTTGATGGACCCTTGGTCTGACCCAGTATGGCATTTTCTTATGTTCTTATGTTCACTCAAAATCTATACTGCAATCCCATCGTAACATAACAGTAATAACACCAAGGACTCAAACAATAATAACCCTACCTGTGAATAAGCAAGGTAAATATTACACTGGGTCCTAGAATACCAATACACCACCTACTGAGGAAACCAAACAAACCCTATACAGATCCCTATACAGACACTACATGCTAGCAGAATCTCTCATCATGGTCACACACACAGAGCAGAGACAGACTTTCACCAAAAACAGAATACAAAATGAAGGAGAACAAATTAGACAAAAACTGAAATGGAAACTCCAAGAAGCCAGATTCTGTGTATTAATAGAAAAATAGAACCACCATTCCTCATAAAACAAATAAAATCAAGAAACATAAAGCATCAGTTATAATAGTATAACCATAATAAAATAATATTTTAAAACTACTGATAAATAGAATTTCTATTAATTAAAATCATATACATTTTTTTACAATTTCCCAAACACAAATAAAATATTTCAGAACAGCACATATATCAAATTACATTCACTAAGTAAAACTAATAAGGATTTTAAAAAGCCCCTGCTGTCCCCTTCTGTGGGAGCTCTTGATTTCCAGTCACCCTGATATTGTCGAGGATTAGGAGGTTATCCTCTCTCTGTCACACATACTCACATGTCCATTCTCTCTCATACATACACTGTCACATACATACACATTCATGCTCTTATATCCACCATAACCTCTCGCTCTCACTGACACTGACACACTCTCAGGCTCTAAGACACTCTCTCCCCCTCCACCCCCCCCCCCATACACAAACTCTTACTCCCTTGGATTTTCTCATACACACTCATGCTCTCACACTCACGGCAGGGGAGAAGAAAAAAGGGTTCGCACTCACAAAGCGGGGAGTAGCTGGCTTGTTACGGCGGTTACTACCCCAAACCAAATGTGCCTGATACTTCACTTTCGATGCATATCCAGCATGGCTCTCTGCTTCAACAGCATGGGAGAAGAATAAACTGATACTTCAAGCATATCCAGCATAGCTCCCTGCTTCAACGGCAGGGGAGAAGAAAAACAACCAATAAGGGCTGTATAACATAGTCTGAGTAAAACAAATAAGCATGGGTGTAGCTTGCTTATTGCGGCGGTTACTACCCCTACTACCCCTAACTTATCAAGCTAGATATTTCACTTGGATGCAGCTCCATCACTGCTTTCTACATTAATGGTGGGGGTGGAAGGGAAATAGAACCAAGAGCTAAGAGAAACATAAGTATGAGAGAAAAAAGTGTGTGAAGCTTGCTGGGCAGACTGGATGGGCCGTTTGGTCTTCTTCTGCCGTCATTTCTATGTTTCTATGTTTCTCACACACACACATACACTGACCCCCAGGCAAGCTCCCATTCATTTTCACACCACTCCCTCCCGATCCCCCAGGCATGCACACATTCATTCTCACACACACAGACCCCCAGGCAGGCACCCATACACCCCCAGGCAGAGTCCCATTCATACACATGCACACACTAAAAGCAGACCCCCTCTCTTTCTTTTGCCAACAACCTCGGAGCCTCTCTCATTCCTCTGCTACCACTGTCACTGCTGCCACATGGCTATTGGGGAGGTGCCGATTGCTGTTACTGACACTGAAGCCCATTCTGCTGCCTCCTCTGTGCACCCCCCGTGGGCTTCCACTTTCTCCATGCTGATCTCATACATTGTGAGATCCGCATAGAGAAAGTGCTACTCTTGCACATTACCAAAGATTACATGTGCCAATCAGTAAAAAGTAATTTATTTTTTTTTACATTTGCTGTCTGATCTTAGTTTTCTAATCGGTTGGTCACAGGCTTTTTGTTTTCCACCTTCCCTTTCTTATTTTTTTCCCAATTTCTTTTATATTTTCTTTTTTTCTATTTCTTTTCTCTCCATCTTCTTCCCTCAAACACACAGTCAGGTTCGCATTCTCACATGCATTTCTCTCTCACACACACACAGGCTCTCACTGTCACATGCTGTCTGACTCTCACACACACAGGCTCTCTCTCACTCCCACATGCTGTCTTGCTCAAGCACAGGCTCTCACTGTCACATGCTCTCTCTCATACAATCATTCATATACACAGGCTCTCAATGTCACATGCTGTCTCTCTCACACACACACAGAGGCTCTCACATGCTGTCTCTGCAAACATTCAGGTCCTCACTCCCACACACAGTCTCTCAACTCATCTCATACACGCACACACACACACACACTCTACAGACCCTCAGCCTCTCTCTCTCTCTCACCTCTGGGCCTCCTCTTCACGGGTCACCACAGGATGAGCTCTGCAGCGGCCCTGATCTTCTCGGGCCGCAGCAGCCCTGCTACCGGGCCTCTTCCTCTTCTTGGGCCGCTGCAACTTGGGATTCGCAGCGGCCCGTAAGCACTGCTCCTCTTCTGCACGCGCTGATGCTCCTCCTCCTTCCTGCCCGCGCAGCTCCGGCAACGTTTACTTCCGGGGCCACACAGGCAGGAAGGAGGAGGAACATCAACGCGTTTATACGCAATCTTTTTCTTCGGGCCGTGGTGACGTGAGCTCCACCACGGCCCTGCCGATCTGCCTGCTATATGCGTGTCGCTGCTCAGCCATCAGTGGGATGAGGTCCACTGGCGGCCGCATGAGCCTCCCTGCGCCTGGGGGCATTGGCTCCCCTCGGGATACCACTGCTCGCGGCGCCCCCTAATACTCGGCTCCCTAGGCCCAGGCCTAGTGCTTCCACCGGCCCTGGGTGCATGGTCCAAAAGAGCAAGTCAAAACTCGAGCCCTTCTCCGGTTTTTTTTCTTTAAAAGTGCTACTTATCCGGATAACTTATGAAGACATCCGGCTACGTTAAAAGTTATCTGGCCACACAAGGCCAGATTACTTTAGACCTGCTCTGAAGCAGGTAACTTAGGCCTACAGCCATTAAGCCGTAGTGTTTTTTCACGGGCGGGGGGGATCAAACTACATCAGGGGGATGTGGCTGCGATACTGGGGTCCCCTCCCCTAAAAAACATTTCACATTCTGCAGGACACAAGAACACAAAGAGCAGCCTTTTAATGCGATGGCAGTCCCCAACTGCAATGTACCACCATTGCCTTAAAGGGCAGCTGGAAAAAAAAAAAAACTGCTGCGGCAAAATTGGGAAATTCAGCAGAGGTCAATGTTGATTCCTGGCTCAACTTAGGGCCACCACTCGAGGCGGCCCCAATCTCCAAAAGTCAAAAAGTAAAGTGTCCTTTTGTAAAATAGACACTATAATAAAGAAGCTGTAGGAGACCTCGCTGCAAAACCCAGACACCCCCTCTACCCCCTTTGCAATAACCACAGAATGCTCCCAAGAGTCCATCTCCCCCACACCCCCTCCCCAGCTTTTTGCACAAGCTTTTTGCAAAGAACAGGTGGCAAAGAACAGGGAACAGAAAAAAGGAATAGGGCAAAGAGCTAACCGCAGGGGCTGAAATAGGGGAAATGAAATGGGGGCTAAGGGTATATACCATATTTTTCACTCCATAAAACGCACTTTTTTTTCCCCAAAAGTGGGGGGAAAATATCTGTGCGTCTTATGGAGCAAATATAAAAAAAAAAAAAAAAAAACCCACATCCCAACCCTTTAAATTTAATTAACTACAACCCCCCACCCTCCTGACCCCCCTCCCCCCCCCCCCAAGACCTGCCAAAAGTCCCTGGTGGTCCAGCGGGGGTCCGGGAGCGATCTCCTGCACTTGGGACGTTGGCTGCCAGTAATCAAAATGGAGCCGATGGCCCTTTGCCCTTACTATGTCACAGGGGATACCGGTGCCATTGGTCGGCCTCTGTGACATAGTAAGGGCAAAGGGCCGTCAGCGCCATTTTGATTACTGGCAGCCGACGGCCCGAGTGCAGGAGATCGCTCCCGGACCCCCGCTGGACCACCAGGGACATTTGGCAGGTCTTGGGGGGGATCAGGAGGGTGGAGGGTTGTAGATAATTAAATTTAAAGGGTTGGTGGGGGGGTTTCCCACAGAAAGAGAACGATAAAAGTTTTCTGATCTGGGGAGTGGACCAAAATGGCTCTCCCCAGACCCGAAAATGAAATGGGGACAAAAAAAAAAAAAAAAAATTGTATGCACTCCCCTACTTTGCTCCATAAGACACACAGACGCCCAGGAACAGAGCTGGTTTAGCACACCATTTTTTTTTAAAATTTTCCCCCTCGGAATCCTAGGTGTGTCTTATGGTCAGGTGCGTCTTAAGGAGCGAAAAATACAGTAATCAGCTGCAGAATGATGTAACGATGTGCCTACACCTGTATGACACCCGTGCTTGCAAGTTCGTGAAAATAAACTTCTTTCACTGATATTTGTGTTCACTGACTAATCATTCCCAAAGAGGAATATGTTTGTTTCTTACAGCAGGCAAGGTCAAGGTAAGAGGAGTTTGTTTAGAAGCAAGAGACAAGCAGGAATGACAGCAGGCAGCAGACGCAAGCAAGTTCAGGAACCAGGCCAGGTTTCAATCGGTAGTCGCAATCAGGAACAGCCAGACATCAACGAAAGAAGGAACAGAAGCTGTTACTCAGGTACCTGCCCAGAGAAGAGTGCTTCCTTTTATGCTAAAGCAGTGCCGATGTCATCAGTCTGCACCACAGGAAATCCTCGGTTCTGGCTAGAGCAAAGCTGGCAAGTTGCTAAGGGCACTTCCTCAGAGCAACAGAATGCAGCACAGGAGCAGGATGCTGGGAGGATCGCAGGACACAGAGCTGGGCCCAGGACCATGAGGTACAGAATGCTGACTGTGGTGCAGCACCCTTTGGTTGGTGGCATGTTACAATTTTGATTACATTTGGTTCATTAAATGTTGTTTTTTTTTCAGTTCAGTTGCCAAACTGAATAAAACATTAAAAACAAAAACAAAATGCTCAAAACAAAAAACCCCTAACTACTTAAAAAAAAAAAAAAAAAAAGGCCTTTGGCAGCCCTGGCTGGCCTTCTCAGACCAAAAACCAACCCCAAGCTGGGCCCAACACCCAGGCCTAGCCCCAGACTAGGCCCTGCAATGAGGCCTTGGTCTGGCCTAAGCCCAGTACCCAGACCTAGTCCCAGCCTAGGTCTGATGACAAGGTCTAAGCCTGACACCAAGGTCAAAGTCTAAGCTACAGCCTAGCCCTGTGCCTAGGTCTAGGCTAGGGCCTAGGCCAGGGCCAGGTCCTTGAAAAGTGCTGGTGCTGGGGAGCTCCCACCCTAGTCCCATTTTACTCTTTTCCCAGCTCCAGCACTGAGTGCAGGAGCAATTCCCAATAGCTCCTGTCTATATAACTGTGCTTGAAAAATGGCACCATTCACCTAGGGATGGTACCAAAATGACATCACTTCAGCACCTTCCTCCAGTATGGCCAGTGTCAGGATGCTGGGCTTGATGGACCCTTGGTCTGACCCAGCATGGCAATTTCTTATGTTAATACACTGATTCATTAGAGCTTTTCTCCCATTCTCTATCTGTTTAATTTCATCTGCTTGAGTCTTTGTAGGTTGTCATACCTTTTAAAAGACCAACAAAATTGTGATGTAATACATGAACTTTCAAATCCATAGAGCTTCCTTCTTCAGAGAAGATGGGGGTGACCTTGAAAGGTCATGTGTTACAACACATGTTTTGGTGGTTCATCAGTGTTGCGGGGCCGTCGGTCGCAGAAGGCTGCGACCGCTCTGCCTCACCTCTTTTTTGCCTCTCCTCCTCCTCCATGGGTAAGGTGGCTGCCTCCGGTGCCGAAACCCTCGGTGTCTCCAACAGCATGGGCGTCCCCGTCCGCCATGCTCCTTCCCGTGGCCTCCTAGGGCACACGCACGCACGCTGCCTACTCTTATCTACACATCATGGCGGGAACCTCGGGGGCGTCCCCACCGCATGACGTCAATACCTCTGGTATTTAAGACTCCCCTCTGCTCCTAACGAACAAGTTAGCAAGGACTTCGGTTTAAGCTACTCTGACCACTTCTAAGCTGCTCGCTTAGACTCCTCACTACCCTCCGGGGTATCTCGCTCCTGAAGCAGCTCTGGGCACCCGCTCCTCAGGGGCCTCTCGCTTGCAACGACCCTTTGGGGTTTCTCCTACTAATTAGACAACCGCTTCTTGGCGGTCTCTCTTTTCTTTTCAGGAACCTGCGCTTCCAGGTACTCGCTCCTCGAGGGCCTATCCAGCACAGAGTATCCATACCGGACCTCGGGTCCCACCTTCACCATCTACCAGGCGGATTACTGCACTACTCTTCAGTGAGTCCCTGTATGATCCAGCTCTCTATTTCCACCCACCAGGTTCGGCTTATCCCACTCTGAGGAACACTACCAACCTTGTACATCTGGGTGAGACTACTTCATCTGAGGCTGTCTGAGCATATTGGCACTTTGCTGGACTTCAGTGCCATCTCTTCCTCCACTATTAACATCTCTCTTCAGCAGTACAATAAAGCTTTCCATCTCCAGCGTCTGCTCTCTGAGTCTAGCCTATCGCTGTGGTTCCCCACGGGGCCCCTCCCTGTGGGAGGAGTCATCACCACTGCGACTAAGAGTACACACTATGCCTCAAACCCAGCAATCAGAAGGTAGCACAACCTAATGGGACTCCAGTTTTTTCCAGGACTAAAATGGATATTAGTAAAATTCCTATTGTGATCTATATTATGCTTATGAAAGTTGAAAGAATATCCCGCACCTGGCACAATTAACCAGTTATCTGAAATTAAGATATTAGACTTGCCTGAGGGTTTCAAAAATGAACTTGTGCTTCTTTGTTTAAACCCTTTTGCTGCAGGTGTTTCAAATACATCATCTTTCTTTATTTTAAGAAAGAGTTTCCTCATAGGCTCTGTTTTAACTTTGCCTCATCCTCCTCTTAGCTTCCTGGGACTGCTGCCCAGGCAACATATGGCATCATCTGCTAGCAGTGGACAATAACGCCTCTTCAGGCCCTTGCTCATTACTGGACATTAGCCATGCTTGCCTGTGCCAGATCATTGACATAATGTTTATGGCATTCTCTCGTACTGGATTGTCTAAGAGGTCAAACACTGTGAAAAAAAAGGTTCGCTGTACGATACTTAACTGTGACTAGAAGTTACCCCTATCACACACAGCTCCTCATCTCACTGAGACTGGGCACCATTCAGCAAGAATGTTTTTAAGGTTAGTTAAGAATGTTTACAAGTTACTGTAGTACATCCTGCACATCTGACCTTATTAAAATGCCACGACTTTACAGACTGCAAAAAGCAAGCTACCACACAAATGCTCCAGGGCAACCCTGATGGATTTTGTCAGATACTTGTTCAAAATGATACATTCCTCTCTCATTAATGTTAACGACCTGCCTTGAAAGTCCGAAAGGCAGGGAATTCAAAGATAAGGTTGCCACAGTGCTCTCAATCATAAACCATTCTGTGTAGCTTCAGTATGATCCACTACAAGTGGAGCAAACAATCCACAAATCAAGCGCTTGGAAAGTATGGAAGCAGAAAGGGAGGGATAGAACGGGAAATAAGACTGGAAGAGATGGAAGGAAGGGGAGTGAGAGAAACTGAAAGGAAGGAGGAAAAAACATTCATTTTTGCAGAATATGGTAAAAGCAGATTTTAAAACGGTTCGCACAAGTTCTAGAAGAAAAATCCATAAACTATTAGCCAGGTACTGTAGACCTGGAGAAAGCCACTCCATGTAAGCAGCATGGAATCTATCTATTTTTGGGATCCTGCCAGGCGCTAGTGACCTGGATTAGTCTCAGTAGGAAACAGGATACTGGACTTAAAGGACCCTTGGTCTGACCCAGTATGGTAGTTATGTTAACAGACAGAACAAAATTTTCTAATTCAATTTACTTAGCTGGTTTTTTTTTCCCCATAAACATAGAATGGGAAAAAAGCCATAGTAAATCAAACCCTAAATAAGAAACTGATGTCTCCACACCCTAAATGATCATGCAATTGTTATTTTCAGTCTGAATGGAAATGTTTATTAAACAGATCATCCTCTATGATTACAGCTTACAGAAAATCATACTATCAAATCTCCCAAAATCCCCATTTTTAGAATAAAAGGGTAGACAATAGGCGGACTCAGGTCAAAAACACTGCATGTTGCAGTATGGGGGGGATCTAGGTTTAATATCCTATCCATTGGGTCTAGTTGGGCCTGCATGCCCTGCAGAGGGAATGTATATTCAGGACATGGCAAGGAGAAAAGACAACTGGCTATTGTGGCTGCCACTGCCAGCCAATAAGAAGCACATCATCCATCCAGTCCTCATGACAGCAAGGGGGGTAAATGCCACTTGGGCTTGCCATCTGGAAGGGAGAGCAGCACAAATTGTAGGACAGAAAGAAAGATCAAACAAAAATAACAGTAGGACCTCTGTACCAAACATGTTTGAATTCTGTCACTGTCGATGGTGAAAACCATACTGTGACAAAATTCAAGCATGTTTGGTTCATATACATCACTATAGGGTAGCAAGGAGTGGTAAGTACCACTCAAAAAAAATGGCTTGCCATCCTAGTTTTATACATCAGATCGAGCAGAGATAAACCAAACCCCAGCCTGATCTGATGCTGAGATGCAGCCATCAACCGTGCAATTCTCCTCCTTAAATCCTTCCTCCATAATCACTTCCTCACCCCCTCCTCTCCCCAGCTGGCAGCAAGAGTTGCATTTACGTGAACGTCATCTTCTGCTGATGCTGCAGGACTTGTCTTGCAACTCTTATCATGAAACCGACTCTGTGGCAGCAGGAGATGATGTTGCTTAAATGCAACTCCTGCTGCTGCTCCCGCCATGGCAATGGGCGAAGAGGGGCATTGCTCCCCCAAATGTAAGAGGACCGGCGATCCAGCAGCCGCAAGTGGACCTCATCCTGCTGATGGCTGAAGAGAGAAAAAGGAGCAGAGGACCTTGTGGCTACCAGTGAACCCAATCCTGCTGGTGGATAAAGAGGCTCAGAAGACAGGGATGTGAGTGAGAAAGAATGTATGTATGTGTGCGTGAGGGGATATAATCTATATGTGAGCATGTGTATGTGTGAGAGCATGTGTGTGTGTGAGTGTGTGAGAGAGAGAGAGAGAGAGAGAGAATAAAGTTTATGCAACTTCTCCCCCTCACCCCTAAACCATTACAATCTCAGAGATACTAGAAATCAAAAGATCCCAGGTATGGTTATTGGGAGATTTTTTTTAATCCTTATTCATTTAATTATTAATTGTTATTTGATGTTCTGCTATTTTGAAATATTTTATTGTGTTTTGGGAAATCTATAAAACTTTGTTGTGAGGTTTTTAATTATTGGATGTTCTATTCATCAACTGTTTTGAAATATTTATTTTGAAATATATTGTTTTACTTTAATAACTTTTATATTTCTTTTAACTGTTTATTTATCGTTTACATTTAATATACAATTATAAACTTGCAACAGAAATAGCAATTTGATAAAAACAGCTAAGAAATACAGCAAGGAAAAAAAATTATAAGCAAATGCTAATAAAACCACCACAAGTTAAAAGGCTCCTGGAAACAGAGAGAAAAACATGAAATGGGGGGGGGGGGGACAGAAAAAGATTTTCCTGTGAGGATCAACACTTTCTTACTAAAATAAGATAGTGCTAAGCCTGCCAGGCCAAAATCTCACAACAGAAATCAATCTTATTCCCTATTAGGAGCTCTAGCATTAATAAGATGTAAAACACATTTTTCAGTTGAAAAAGCAATCATGCATTTACAGGGAAAACGCAAGAAAAACCGAGCCCCCAAAGCCAAAATCTCCTGATGCATATCTAGAAATTCCTTTCTCCATACCTGCGTAGCCCCTACAGAAATCTGGGAAAATATGAATTTTACAATCCATAAAGGAAATATGCATTGAGCAAAAATATAATCGAAGAATGAATCACGGTCATGACAAAAGGAAAATGTCAGTAACAAGGTGGCTCTGTGTGCTTCGACAACAACAGTAGTTTCTAAGATTGCAGGAATATCCAAAGTAGCTCCGACCTGACTCAATGCACCTTGACCAGGATCTCCACTTGCTTGTCCTCTTAAACCTAAAAGGTAGAAGGCCTTAGGAATCAGAGGAAGAGCAGATTGAGACAGCCCAAGCACTTCCAGCATATAGGGCTTGAAAAGTTCAGATGGAGAAATCATGGGAACCACAGGAAAATTAAGAATTCAAAGATTAAATGATCTTATAGAATTTTCTAAAAACTCCAGTCTATGATGCACAAAGGTATTTTGGACCATGAAAACTTTCCCCAAGTCAGCTTCCATGTTTTTTTATCTTCTCAGAATGAGCCAAGGTAATAGTCGCGCAACCTGGCGCGCACAAATCTACACCTGATTTTATAACATGCACGTGCAGCCGCGCGCATGTTATAAAATCCGGGGTCGGCGCACACAAGGGGGTGCACACTTGTGCACCTTGCACGCACCGAGCCCCGATGGCTTTCCCCATTCCCTCCACCCCCCACCCCTACCTAAATCCCCCCTCCACCTTTGTTTTATTATTTACGCCTGCCTCTAGGCCCATTGGCAGTGGAGAGGCCTCTGGCCACACTCATGCTCCGCCCCCGGACCGCCCCTCCCCCACCTATTTTTTCAAGCCCTGGTACACGCATCCCGGGGCTTGCGCACGTCGCCGGGCCTATGCAAAATCGGCTCGGCATGCGCAGGAGCAGGTTTCAAAGGTTTACGCGCATAACCCTTTTAAAATCCACCCCTTAATGTCAGGCCAAAGTAAGCATAGTCTAGGACAGTGATTCTCAACCCAGTTCTCAGTGAATACCTAGCCAGTCAAATTTTCAGGATATTCACAATGAATATGTATGAGATAGATTTGCATATTCGGGCAGATTTTAAATCATCCGCGAGCGTAAAATACAGGGGTTACGCATGTGGCTGGGCCTTGCGTGCACCGCACGCATTTTAGAAGGGGCCCAGTCACGAGCGTAACTCCCGTTTCACGCAGAAGTGCCGGGCAGAAGAAAAGGGGAGGGGTGGGGTGGGGCTTGAGGCACCAGTACAGCAGCCATTTGCTGCTGTGCTGGGGAAGTGCGCGCCAGAAAGTGCCAGCGCGCGCAACTTGCTACTGCTCTTGTTGAGGAGCATAAGGAAAAATTTAAAAACCAGGGGTAGCTAGGATAGGGATGGGGCGAGGAGGAGAGGGGAAGGGAGTTTAGGGTAGGGGGTAGGGAAGTTCCTTCCCATTCTGCTCCTTAATTGGAGCGGACTGGAAGGGAACTGGGGAAGGCCATAATGCATCGCCAATGAAAATTGCATTATTCCACACCCCCCCCCCCTTGCGTGCGCACACATGTTATAAAATCGCTGCACCAATCCACATGGTTTACTGCCATTCTTGCAGACTTTACACCCATGAACTTGGACCCCCAAGTCTTTTTATACAAAGCTCTAGCCTAAGCTTCAATACTGGGCTTCCAGTTCAGATCAGACCAGCCCTGCTGCATTAACCTTGGAGTAGCTGTCTAATCATACTTGTCAATCTCACCCATGCACAAGCCCTCACAGCGAATCTTCACTTGTCCCCTGCCTGCATAACTTACAGAGGCTTCTACAAGCTCTGGGTCTGCTGCCCTGAGATAGTGGTGTCCTTTGCTTACTGGAGGTCTAGTTGGCTGTCCTCTGTGCTGAGACGAACCCTTGTTCTCCTGAAGGATGACCCAACTACTGCAGAGACTGAGATAACTGGCTAAGTTACTACTTTAATTGGCATTGCATTTGACAAGATAACTTTAAGCCAAACACAGAAGTTTTCGTAACTGTTGTAACAAGAGTGATTTACTGAGTGTTGCGCTCAGTGAACCATGGCCCCGTGCCGCGGACCGCTGTTCTTACCTCCAGCCCCAATTCGTGTTTGGGCTCCTCTAATGCTGCGGCTGGCCTCCCAGTAGCTCACGCAGCCCACTCCACTGTGTCTGATCAGGCTCCAACGCATGCCGCTTGAAGATGCTGCCAACTCCAGCAGGGGCTGCCGCTAGGTGTGCGCGTGCCCGAACAAACCCGATTTAAGGTCCCCTGGCGGGAAATTCCCTGTGGTACCTCCTGATGATATTGGGAGCCCATGCCTATTTAAGGGCACCCCGGCAGCACCTCCTTGCCTCAACAATAGGTCGGCTACCTCCTAGTAGAGCTACCCCTCTGTGTTCCTGCATTACTGATCCTTATTCCTGAGTCTCCGGTCCTGTTCTTGCATTCCTGGTCTGAGTTCTTGAGTTCGTTGTCTTGTCCCTAGTTGTCTTTGCTTCTACGTGGCCAGTCTTCAGTTCTTGTCTCCTCTTGATGGTTAGTCTTCAGTCCTGTTCCTCAGCCTTCTATCTTCTGAGTTTCTTGTCTCCTGCCTGCCTCTCTTGCCCAGCTTCCATCGGTTGGATTTCTGGATTTGACTTTGACTTGCCACTCGACCTTGATTGAACTCTGCCTGCCACTAACCACTGCCTGGACCTCGACTGTGATTGAACTCTGCCTGCCGTTGACCATTGTCTGGACCTAGACTCTGCTGAATGCCACCTGCCATGACCGCTACCTGTCTCTGGCTCTGCCTGTCTTCAGCCTGCCCCAGACACTGGCCTGTGACCCAACGACTTTGACAGATCTTCAACTCAACTGCAGAGGCCTGTGCCTAAGTTCTGCCGGCCCCAGCTCCAAGGGCTCAACCTAAGGGGAATGAGGGCTGGTATAGATGAAGCCTCTATCACAGCCAGCTCTTCCAGCCAATGGGTTCCTCCTTGCAGGTTATGTCACCTCCACCTCGATCCAAGGGTCCATGCCCGCAACACTGTTGAATAGGGATGTGAATCGTTTTAGGACGATTAAAATTATCGTCCGATAATTTTAATATCGTCTTAAACCGTTATGGAACACAATACAATAGAGATTCTAACGATTTATCGTTATAAATAGTTAGAATCGTGAGCCGGCACACTAAAACCCCCTAAAACCCACCCCCGACCCTTTAAATTAAATCCCCCACCCTCCCGAACCCCCCCCCCAATGACTTAAATAACCTGCGGGTCCAGCAGCGGTCCGGAACGGCAGCGGTCCGGAATGGGCTCCTGCTACTGAATCTTGTTGTCTTCAGCCGGCGCCATTTTCCAAAATGGCGCCGAAAAATGGCGGCGGCCATAGACGAACACGATTGGACGGCAGGAGGTCCTTCCGGACCCCCGCTGGACTTTTGGCAAGTCTTGTGGGGGTCAGGAGGCCCCCCCCCAAGCTGGCCAAAAGTTCCTGGAGGTCCAGCGGGGGTCAGGGAGCGATTTCCCGCCGCGAATCGTTTTCGTACGGAAAATGGCGCCGGCAGGAGATCGACTGCAGGAGGTCGTTCAGCGAGGGTTCTGGCCCCTCGCTGAACGACCTCCTGCAGTCGATCTCCTGCCGGCGCCATTTTCCGTACGAAAACGATTCGCGGCGGGAAATCGCTCCCTGAGGGTTCCCTGAGGGTTCCCTGAGGGAAATCGCTCCCTGAGGGCTCCCTGAGGGTTCCGGCGCCTCGCTGAACGACCTCCTGCAGTCGATCTCCTGCCGGCGCCATTTTCCGTACGAAAACGATTCGCGGCGGGAAATCGCTCCCTGACCCCCGCTGGACCTCCAGGAACTTTTGGCCAGCTTGGGGGGGGCCTCCTGACCCCCACAAGACTTGCCAAAAGTCCAGCGGGGGTCCGGAAGGACCTCCTGCCGTCCAATCGTGTTCGTCTATGGCCGCCGCCATTTTTCGGCGCCATTTTGGAAAATGGCGCCGGCTGAAGACAACAAGATTCAGTAGCAGGAGCCCGTTCCGGACCGCTGCCGTTCCGGACCGCCGCTGGACCCGCAGGTTATTTAAGTCATTTGGGGGGGGGGTGCGGGAGGGTGGGGGATTTAATTTAAAGGGTCGGGGGTGGGTTTTAGGGGGTTTAATGTGCCGGTTTTGCGATTTTACGTTTTTTTGATTTTTCACGATTTTTCACGATATTTTACCCCCCCAAACGGCAACAATACGATTCCCTCCCCCTCCCAGCCGAAATCGATCGTTAAGACGATCGAGGACACGATTCACATCCCTACTGTTGAACCAGAAATTTAAAAACAATATCAACCATATATAAACCCATTGTATATATGACGTTGCTACTATAAAAAAATCTTATTATCTAACTTAAGAAAATGTGTACACATTCTGCTCCCATTAAAATGAATTTGTGATGTATGTTAGCTGATTTTACTGTCAGATAATCTGTTAATTTAGTCATTCCACTACAGTTTGGAGGATTTCCACTAAGATATTAAGAGTTAATTAGAATTAAATACACATAGATTGTTTGAGCTGTTAGAAAGCATAATTACACTGTGCTGAGACAGGTGAAGAAGCAGTTGTTTTAAAAGTTTGTCTAAGGAAGACTAAAAAAGTAATTAGGGTGGTGTGGAATGAGAGCCTTCTGAGATTGTAAGGTTGCCAGATTTGTATTTCCTTGGCAATTAACTTAAGGAGAGGAGAGAAAATCCTCCCTAAAAGCTGTCAGTGAGTAAAAGAAACATAGCCACAAATTTTTACTATGCTTCGCTTTGTCAGAATGATTTATTTGAGATCTTGAAACTGAGCTTGCCTAATTAAAGATGGAACAGTGTATTGTTTCAGAATTGTTTATAATTCCATTTACAATGCAATTGGCTATGAGTAGAACGGAATTATTTTCTCTTGAGCAGCAGATTCTGAAAAAGGTGACTTCTCAGTGCTTTAAGGAGCCTGAAGTTCAGAATCCTCTATATTCTCTCAGGCAGTGTTTAAACCGGCAAAACTGAAGATATGCTTGTGCCAGGTAATTTGTTTGTGACTGTTCCGAATAAGATCTTATCAGTTAAACAGAAAATCCCTTCAGAAATCTTATCTGAATGGGCAAAAGTGTTGCATGCATTCAAAGAAAAGAACCAAAGAGCTTTGCATCATAGGCAAGCGTTATTTGATCAGTTATCTAAGGAATTTAAAGATTTAGAACTGCACTTTGAAGAGAAAGTGCCGTGTTAATCTTTACTGATTAAGGATAATCAGCAGCTGTCACAGCAGTTCCACTAGGTTACAGATTGAGACCAAGGAAATGAGAGCCTGGAAGAGAAATTAGTGATTACTGAATATAAAATCCAGAAACTGGAGGCAAAATCCTATAGAGAGCAGAAGAGAGACGCAGTCTTACAGGAAGCTGCCAGAATCATGGAGCTGATGAATCAATGTCAGAAATATAAACATTGAATGAGCAGATACCTGAGATTTCAGAACTAGAAGCAGGCTGTCTAAAGTCAAAGCAAGAAAGTCTGGAGCTTGAAGAGTTAAATAAAATCCAAGCTTAACAAATTAAGAGGTTGAAGTTAGCAGGAGCTAGCACAGAAAGTCATAAAATGCAAATAGAAACTTTAAAAGCATGCTTGGTATCTGTCCAGCAATAAGTGAAAAGTTATTAGCTTGCTGGAATGTGCCACTATGCAAATCCAGTATCAAGCACATTCAGAGATTTAGAGCAGGAGATAATTGATTTAAGGAATCAAATGAGTAACTGTCAGGATCAATGTCAGCTTGAAACATTGCATGCTGCTTCCTTAGAGCTGACGTGCAGGTAGAACATACTCAATGCTCTGATTTAAAAGAAGGCAATGAATTGTTGGCAGCAGATTTACAGAGAGTGAAAGAAGAATTTAATGCCTTCAAAAGTGCCTCTTACTCTGAAAGATGGAAAGCTCGCCAGACAGTTCTCCCAAGTTATCAGAAATCCCCGCTGGCTTATGATGTTCAAATCCAATGTGAGTTTTCCAACTCCTCTCGAACATGACACCCAGCCAAGGTACGGGCCGGGCCCAAATCTGGGTGTTCGGACAAAGAGAAGAGGGGAGGAAGAAGTGGCCCAGAGTCTGATAAGATGTGGTGCCGCCAGTTGCCACAGAAGGGAACTCAGACACAAAAGTAACTCTGAGTCTCTTTCCAGAAGCAAGACTGAAGGGCACCGTTTGCCATGCAGTTCTCCTATTGGCATTTTGAAAATTGTCAAACAAATCAAAGCTCTCATTGTGCCTCTCCGTAAAGATGGTGGCCTCAGCATTCATGAGCATTTTACATAGCTCTATAATATTTTCCATACTCTAGGAATACTTGATGAGCATGATATCATTGAAGTAACACCCTCCACTTTTGAGGAAAGCTGCCAGAGATTTGTTATACAGCTAAAAGAATAGCCAACAAACGTAGAGATATATTAAGCAGTGACAGGACTATAATGCACATTAAATGGAGCATATAATCACAATATAGTCCTATCATGGTAACAGTTGCAGTGTCATGAGCTGCTTTTGCATAAAATCCATCCCTATTAGAATTAGCTGCTTCACATGCATAAAACCACATAGTGCATACAAAACAGCTAATGCAGAATAAATTCTATGTAAATAAAATAACACAGCTGATTTATCATTTTATCTATAGCTTTTGTGAAAATGTTGTTCTAGCGCGAGAGCACCAGGACCCTATCGTGAGTCCAGATGCTCCCACACTAGAATTAAAGGACCATGCAGCCCAAAACAAACTCCCCCAAAAAGGTTTTAAAAAGCCACTGAGCATCTTACTAGACTCCCTGCCCACCCGGAGCAGCCATTTGAGGTGGCCCCGCAAAAAGAAAAGTTGAATAAAATGTGAGAAGAGCACGCATCCTTGTCTTATTCCTCTTTTTGTTCTTATGTTCTTTGTATTTTCTGCTGTTTCCGAGTTCAATATAAATTCATGATTAACCTGCTTTAATGTTTAATTGTACCATCAAAACCTTATTTATACCACTTTACTATGATTTCCTCTATCAAACGTCTTGGTGAAATCTTTAAATACAGTCAATAATTTGTTATACAAAGCCAGGATTTACGGCAGTATGTAAATGAAATTCAATATTCATTTCATATTTCAATTTCATTTACATACTGCCGTAAATCCTGGCTTTGTATAACAAATTATTGACTGTATTTAAAGATTTCACCAAGACGTTTGATATATATATATATATATATATATATATATATATATATATATATATATATATATATATACACACACACACACATACATACATACACACACACACACACACATACAAACACACGGGGTCAATTTTAAAAGCCATGCGTGCGCATCCATGTGCACGCGATTCCCAGCTCGCACACATAGACACACCAATTTTATAACATGTGAGCGTCGCCGCGTGCATGTTATAAAATACAATATCCACGTGCACATGCGTGCCCAAATTTATAATCACCACGCACACGTGCAGGCGGGTTCACACTCGCGTGCAACGGGGGAGATTTTGTAAAGAAATGTGCAGTGATGCAACAGGGAGCAGGCTGGGAGGAAACTTCCCTAAACCCCTACCTAACTTTCCTACCTGTTCCCCTCTCCTCTCCAACCCCTAACCCCGTAACTTACCTGCTCCTTCAGAGCAGAGGTAAGTTACGCGCGCCAGCCAGCTGCCGGCGCACATTTCCCTCCAGGACACGGCCTAATGGCCACTGACCCATCTGGCCCCGCCCCACTCAGACCACATCCCCGGCCTGACCCTTTTGGCTGGCCTGGCACATCTGCGTGTCTCAGGAGATATGCACATGGCTGGGCCCTTTCCAAACTGCGGGCGGGGCCTGCCCACTCGCATATGCCCCGGTATTTGCGCACACGGGCTTTTTAAAATTAGGACTATAATGAGGAAAGAAATGAAAATCAATAAAACAGATAATTCTGAATGATTTAGTTTAATTGTTGTACGGATGACTTGAAATGTTTTTTTTTTACAATACTGCTGCGTTAAAAGAAGACAACTATAAAATTTAAATAAATAGGGTAATTCTCAAACAGCCCGCTCTGCAGCAAAAGTCTCTCTCTCTATATATATATAATGTACAAGCAGACTTTATCAAGTATGTTCAAACCCAGCGAACGCGCATAAGTTCACTGAAAATCCTCGAGTAATTGCCCAAGTATCTGCATGAATTATCTTGCACAAAGTTACACCCGCTCCAAGCATAACGTGTGTGCAGTAAATTACGTGCACAGTATTCACGCGTACGTTCCAACTCCATCTTGAATCCACCCCCTGGAATATCTCTGTTCAGTTCACATAAAGGTATGTGTCAAATCAAGTTACTCATGTACGTTTGCATGCAAAGGCCCCTATTTTCAAAAGGCAATTTATGAGCATTAATCGGTGTTTATGCGCATAAACCCGTTTGCAAATTAGCCTAATATGTATATCAATAAAAATAGCCAGTGCATTTTTTATCTCATAAAAGCCACATAAATTGTTCCATTTCAGGTCAGGCAGCCAGCAAGTTTCCTTTAGCAAACACGTGTGAAAAAAAGACTGCATTAGTATTTCTTTTGAAGCAGTAAAAATAAAGCCCTCTTGGTCATATTAAAAAGGCATCAATTAGATTACTATAGTAGATTTAAAAGACTGCCTTATATACAGTGCAATACATTTATAAAATGACAGTAAGTGCATTATACAAGCAATCTTCAAAGGCTCCTGTCTCATTCTGTCTCAAAACAGATGTTATCTTACTGTTTGAAACTGTAGTTTGCAGACACCTACAATCTCAAATTAATCCTTTCTAATCCTGCTCCTTTGTCTAGATTGTGTTTTTTGATGACAGGTGCAGAGCTCTGATTTCTCTCACATCACCACATGTCATTCAACAAGTTGTTTAAGTTCCTAAAGATCTAAGGGGTAAATTTGTAACAGCCCACTTAAAAATTAAAATCAATTCTGCACCTACTTTTCACCAGTTTTCAAAGTTTTTCCCTTTGAAAATTAGCTACATTTTCACCTGCTAATATGTGTGCACGGTTCTTTCAGAAACATTTACGTGCATTCTTTTTGTAAATGTAAAAAAGCGTGCACAGAAGTACAAATTCCTCCCCAACCTAGCCCCAGGATTACCTCTGCTCACTGAGAGTAAACAGGCACTACATGCATACATTTTGCCGCATATTAGCTGGGCAGTTTTGTAAAAGGCCATGTCCAAGGGTAACGTTCTGTTTTACCCATGGAAATGGCTTCGAAGATCACCCTCAAAGTGCTAAATAAAACCACCAAAAAATCCATAACATTTCCATATTTAGTGTTAATCAGTATTTTTTCTGTGTTATTTCCTCTGTCTTCCACTCTCTCCCTTCATCTCGATGAGTGTCATATCCACACCGGCATATTAGTAAGAATCGTAACTATGACCATGCAGTTCGGAAGGTGTTTCAGGCATGAGTGATTATGAACCCCAGTGATGAGCTATGTTCCATATACAGGTGATCAAGGAGTCAAGGGAATTTGTAGGTCCTAAAATATATTAAAGATGAAAGATAGATTGCATCATTTCCTTTTCGCTTATCTGAAGCCCCCTTTGTTTTAGCTGCAAGTTTGCTTTTTGTTTTCTTGAGTTCTGTAGTGTCTCCCTCCACATATAGAGGTAGATTTTATAAATCTACGTGCGCGCGAACAAAAGTACGCTGGATTTTATAAGATACGCGCGTAGCCGCGCGTATCTTATAAAATCCGGGGTTGGCGCGCGCAAGGGGGTGCACATTTGTGCAACTTGCGCACGCCGAGCCCTGCGCGCGCTGCCCGTTCCCTCCAAGGCCGCTCTGAAATCGGAGCGGCCTCGGAGGGAACTTTCCTTCTAACCCCCCCCCCCCCCCCGCACTTTCCCCTCCCTTCCCCTACCTAACCCACCCCCCCGGCCCTATCTAAACCTTCCCCCTATCTTTGTTGCTGAAGTTACGCCGGCCGGAGGCTGGCGTAACTCTGCGCGCGCCAGTGGGCTGCTGACGCACCTTCACCCGACCCGGGGGCTGGTCCGGAGGCCTCGACAATGCCCCCGGGCTGGCGCCACGCCCAACACACCCCCCGGAACGCCCCGAAATTTGCGCCGCCCACCCAACACGCCCCCTTTGCGAAGCCCCAGGACTTACACGCGTCCCGGGGCTTGCGCACGCCGCCGAGCCTATGCAAAATAGGCTCGGCACGCGCAGGGGGGGGTTTAAAAGGGTTACGCACATACCTTATGCGCGTAACCCTTTTAAAGTCTGGCCCATAATTTTGTTCTTACAAATGATTTACAAAGTATGTGTAAAGAGTGTATCAGTCCCACTTTAATTAATTTTTCCAAAAGAGCTTTCAAGCGAACAAGGGCAGTGTGAGCCATTCCTTGTTTTTAGCTTGAAACTCTTGATAGCTCAGGATTTGTAGCCTACCGGTTTTCTGTCAGGAAAGACGGTTCCAATATGCATGTACTGTAGCTGTGCAATTTTAAAACAGGTCTAATAAAATGTCCCTCCCAATTTACGGTGGTGATCCCTACTTATAAAAGCCAGAGACCAGTTGAGATCCGCAGGGCTGCACCAGAAGGAATGCAGGGCCGACTAGATGGGCCTTATGATCCTTATCTGCCATCTGTTTTATGACAAGCAGAACTAAACCTGAAAATATCTGTCAAACCAATTCATTCAGGTTAAATGTTTCTAAGAAAATTTGGCTCTCTCACCCAACTAGCCTGTTGAATTCATATCTGAATGAGTCACTGCGCCTGATTCAACCTTACGTTTAATCCCTACAAGTACTGTTTTTTCTAAATCTGTCCACAAAACTAGTTATTGGATTGTCGATTTCATTCAAACTATTGGTAAAAATAAATTCTGAAAGTCAGATGACGAAATGACAGTTTTCCATTCCACTCTTCAGAAGCTGTCACAGGCTTCCTTATCCTACTGATATCAAAGAGGTTCAGTTAAGAAAGACTCAACAATTTTAAAAGGACCTGCATAGATCAAGAAAATTGTAGAGTTTGTAGATGTATAAGAACCATCAATGGAAAACATAGAAAATAAAAGGAAAAAAAAGTTAACTTTTTTTTTTTTAAGCAAAAGGCTTAATCCATCCCTTTTAGCAAAGGTCATAGCATAATTATACTCCTAATAGGAACAAATGGTAAGATATTATCCCACAAATGTTACAGATTGTCAGTCTCAACCAATAAGGAGCCATCTTTGGGTCATAGCTCACTTGGACCTTAGCCAAAAAGCCATAAAGCATAATGAGGAACCTATAGTAGGATAAAAGCAGGTTGTAGTGAGGAAGTCAAAACACTATATACCATCACTCCAGCATTTCTCTGTTGGACTAGGAGAAAAATATATGAAGAGGCGTGCACCAGAATGGAGAAACAGAATTGTACGGCATTATCTTACCCTATTTTCTTAGCTTTTCATCTGGATTTTTCCTTCAAAATGTGTAATGCAAAACATTACTTAAAAAAATGGAATATATGCACAATTGTAATAAATGTAAGTAACAGAGTTATTCTAAATGGCTGCAATATGGAAAAAATGTTGCCATAGCACCTAGGTTTGTAAGAAAGGAAATAAGATCATGCGGTCTCCACATAGTAGGTTAAACAGCAGAATATTCCTCATGTCCAACCTCTACATGCTATACTAAGAGACACTGCGTGCAAATCCTGGAATCTAAGTGTAACTCTACCTGAGGTTGCACAGGGCTGCTGTGCCTTCCTAGTAGGATCCACTTCATGTCTGTATACAAGGTGTGGCTTGTTATGCTCATCATCATGATCACTTCCGTCTGCTTTCATCAAAGGTTCTACAAAATATTCTCCATCATGTGCTTTAAAAGTGCCCATCTAAGCAAGGAAAAAAAAAGTTATAGAATAATTAGAAGACTCGTTCATATGCAAAAATCTGTACTGATATTGTAAATTCTTACCCAATGTTTAATGATTCTATTCAAGCAAAACCAAGAAGGAATATTTAAAACATTAAAAACTAAAAATGCTAAAATGTCACTTGCTAAAGGATGTTATATACGATCCACTGAACCAATTTGTTCAAATTTACCTAAATTTTAGAAGAGGAAAGAGTAAATACAATTGGAGGGAAGGGGGAAAGGGGACCAGGAGGAAGGCTAATTGTTTATCTACAGTAATTAAATGTCAATTCTTTTCAATTTCATTTTATTCTGATAAATTATGACAGTCTACCATAGTCCCATTTAACTTGCATATCAATAAAGACCAACACAATCTTTTCTACGATGAATACTATTTCATAGAAATGGCAGATTAGCTTCAGTTTTATGGAAAAGGATAACACAAACTAAAGGTGTTTCATTTTGAAAAGAATATTTGACAACCGTATACTATCTTATGTTACTTGTCAAAAGAGTTGTAAATATTTTACTTTTTCTAAGATGGTGCTAGAGAAACAGAAACGAGTGGGAATCACTTCTACCCCCTCAACACACGCTCTCAAATGGGGGTAAGCTAAAGGAAGGCCTAGACAGCTATCCCCAAGGGAAAAAGAGAGTAGATGGTTTAGCTACGCCTTTTCACATGATTTTCCACTCTTTGACATATTAATGAGCTGCTTTGTATACATTTGCAGGTAACAAAGCTCATTAGCATGCCTATGCTGTGCCATGTTTAGGGGCTGGGAAATAACAAGCAGCATTTGCAAATGCTGTATGTTATTTCATTTTTGCTGTACTAAAGCTATTTACCACGAACTCATTACTAAAAGCTTAGGGCCGGATTTTAAAAGGGTTTTGCATAAAGCCAGAGGATTTACGTGCGTAACCAGGTCTGCGCGCATCGGGCCTATTTTCAAAAGGCCCGGCGACGCCCGTAAACCCTGGGACGAGTTTAAGTCCCGGGGCTTGCAAAAAGGGGTGGGGAGGCAGGCGCAAAAGATAAAATAAAGAGGAGGGGGAGTTAGAGTAGGGCTGGGGGGGGAAAGGTTAGGGGAAGAGGTGGGAAGGTCAGGCTAGGGGGAAGGGAATAGACACTTGTGCGTCTCTGTACAATGCTGCATACATCTGGAATGCGATATACAATTTATAATAATTATTATTATAATAATTGTGGTCCCACCTTGGTCCAGACTATGAATTACCCCCTATGCTTGAGGTGGGGGGGGGGTACCACATGAGAACTTATATTCACTAATATGATTTATCTTTGGGTTCATAGTCTGAGTGGGGGATGAGGCAGGGTCCCAATACCACAATTCTGCGCACGTTCCAAACAACCTCTCACGTGTGGCCCCACAGACCAGATACAATCATCACACCAGAATAAAACAATAATATACCCTTTTACTAGTAATATGTTAAACAGTAAATCCAACCAGAACACTAAATGGGAAAAGTACAGTGGTATAGTATAATAAAAATGTGCCGTTTTCTTATTTTATATCAAGCAATGCAAAAATAAAACTGGCTATAGCCTGTTAGCCAGGGCAATCAACATACTCATATGAATGGTAAAAAAAAAAAAAAAAAAAAAAAAGGGAACGCTAATACAGAAAGGTTGGGGAAAAAGCAGTGAAGTACACAGCTTTCAAAAATTGTTTTTTCCTCCGAGTACTCAAAAACGGGGAGGGAACAGATCCATCCCAATGTCATCAGTTTGTAAAGGGTGCACCCTGTCCCTAACACAAAACTGTATGGAAGAAAAAAAAACAATCAAGAAAATGAAGAAGTCACTTTTTATGGTGGGGATTAGGTATGAGTGTAGGGGGTTGGGGCCACTTTCACATTCAACATGAGACGTACGAACAGAACAGTGGTCTCTTGTGAAGATTTGATGGCCTTCGGAGTGAGGAAACTCACTCCAAGATGAGATTTGGACAATGTTCTCTCCACCTACATCAAGCTAGGTGGAGAGAACATTGTCCAAATCTCATCTTGGAGTGAGTTTCCTCACTCCGAAGGCCATCAAATCTTCACAAGAGACCACTGTTCTGTTCGTACGTCTCATGTTGAATGTGAAAGTGGCCCCAACCCCCTACACTCATACCTAATCCCCACCTCAAGTTACTAGGTGGGCCTCCCATAGGGATACACATACCTGTCTAGGGAGTAGACATTATAGCAAGGCAGTCTCTCTCTCTCTTTCTCTCTCTCCCTCTCCCCCCCCCCCACCAAGCCTGTAGGATACTGAAACAGGCTGTCCAGAACTGTCGTGAACCACGATAAACCTTTACCAACCTCTAGCGCACAACATACCGCGAATGAAAGGGTTGTAGCTATTGGCCGCGTTAAGAGCCACGCTAACACTGCGGCTGTTTCGCTGCACACGATACCTCTTTCCTACTTTACATATGCTCCGCCCCAACTCCGCCCCCTGAATACAAAATTAAAAATTTGCATTCGCAAATCGCGTTAACGGCTGTTAGCGCGATTTGCGGAATTATCTCCTGCGGTAAACTCCTTGGGAAAATGACCCCCATAATTTGTATGTTATATATTTATGATTTGTTATATTATTTATGTACTTAGGCCTATTATAACACACATTAGGTGTAGGCTTTGCCTGAAGAAAGGCATGTGTAAATTAAAATTGCAAATTACAATTGAACATGGCTGGATATTTTAAATCTTTTTAAATAAACAAGATTTTACTCACCAGATATGATCAGATATTACAAAGGCAAAGTTATGCTAAAATGTTGTTTGGTTTGCTATATTTAGAGTCCTATGCAATAAATTTGCAAAAAATGTTCGAGCATGCAAATCGGTAATTTGAAAACAAATATAACAGTGGGTATAAAGGTACTCTGCACCTGGAATATATGGAATTGGTAAATATTATGAAAATAGAAGCAGTACATTAACACTACAAAACAGGACTTTAGTTTTGGTTATTTTATGCTCTCAGAACTAAGTATTATATTTGCCCTTCTTTCAATGAAACTAGATAATAAGGGCTCCTTAACTTGCACTATCTAGGCATGTCTGTAAAATGACCCCACTAGTATGCAGAATATGAAAAAGGAAACTTCAGTATGGGCGTGCCCTTCATTCCTTTGCTCAACTGTCCAGCAGAAACCTTCTCTGAAGCATTTCAAGTATGAATGTATCTGTAAGGGGAACTATTACATAGGAGATGGCTTGACAAAAATGATGTCAAACCCTGCAACTGCTGATTATTTATTTACTTTCTGGTGGGTAAGCTCATCATTAAAGGATAGGAAACCGAGAGGGATGGGTGAAAATCCAGTTTCCTGTTCCAATTCCCTCGTCCTCTCTTCGAACCCTCTTCCCATGAAAGTCCTTGCCACTACAGGAGCCTCTAATTCTTACTATGTCACTGCCTGGTGCTTAAAGGTTAAAGAGAATCTGTCAGAGGATTGCATGTGTGTATGAGTGCATGGGGGGGTGAGAGTGGGTGAGAGATGTGTTGATGTGGGGAGCTTGTCTGTGTGCTTAGGTGAAAGTGGCTAAATGAGGGTTGGATCTGATTGGGGTATATGAGTGAAGAGACTCACCATTTCCTACTTGCACTCGCCATTGCTCATGTTCTGACTCCTCCCCACACACACGCGCAATCTCATGCCTCCTATTGTCCCTCCCTCTCCCCTCACTCTGATTCCTCTTTACTCTCCCGACTCTCATCCCACTGCCTGCCCTCTTCTTCCCCTTTCATCAGAGCACGAGCACCTCATCTCCTTAAAGCACCCAAACTCTGCTATGCCTTGGAGAGGAGATTCAAATTTAAGTCCACATGGTGCTAGGCGCCAGCTCATGAAACTAACCCTGGATTATTTTTGTCTCTGCAATTTAATTTGATTGACTCAAAGCCCAGCCAGGCCCCTTGGCTCAGCTAGCAAGCTAGCCAGCTTGCCCACCTCTACATCTAGCTCCTCAAGAGCAGGCCTACAAGCAGAATGATGCATCTTGAGGAATTAACAAATAAAGGGCTGAAATATTCATTCATTTCTGAAGAATTTCACTACACTTTTTCTCTACATGGAAGACAAACTTTGTGATGACCATTATTACCAAAACTAATACCAAAATACATTTTATAACAAATAAAACTGCACAATGTTTTTTTCAAAGAGATATTTAGATATATTTAATGAGTTGAAATGGCATTAATTGCTGCACCCTGAATAGCAAATACTTGAATCAACATCCTTGCATCGGGAATGCAAGGGTGAATGGAACATTCAGCTGCACATCACATACAAAGCATGCATTTGACAGCCAAATGATCCATCACTGGGGCCTGCTTTGGATTTTAGTCTAAAGTTAAGCTTTGAATAGACTATTTCAGTTTCATGGGCAGGAAGCTCAAGGAACATAGTTGCTCAGCGAAACACAAAAAACATTCTTCATAAATGTCTTCGAGCAACACTGTAAGGAAATGCATCATTGCATCATTTACAAAATATTTGCACTGATCTGATATTTTAGTTCCAATAGTTTATTCTATTTAAACCCTAAGAACCTGATGTACTGGGAGTTTTCTCCCAATTTGGAACCTATTCATTAAGGTAAACTAAAAGTGCTCATTAATGTGCATTTTTAACACAAGTAATTGCAGTTGTTTAACGTGCAATTACATACACTGAAAATGTATGCTTATGTGCGTGCGTTTCTAGAGCAAGAAATAAAAGATTTGTATGGAAGCGTACTTAGTTTTACATTAACAGGCGCATTAATGCAGCTGTGCGTGTTAATACAAGTTGTGCTATATTTAAATGAACTGCTTTGCAATATTAATGTTGTCTAATGCAAACTCATTAACATGCATCAATGTTCCTTTAATGCATGTTAGGCAGTTACACAAGCATGAATGTGCATTAAATACCTGCATTACCACTAGCACACTTTAGTAAATAGGCCCCTCTGTATCTGTGGTGAAAATGTTATTATGTAATAACTAATTGAACCTGTAGGTATGCCAGTGATCCTGAAATCAAAACAACAATATAATATAAAATACTCAAATTTCAGTGATTTAAAAAGATGTTTCCCAATTACTATCCTTTTAAAATGCATCTTTTATCCATATCTTAAGTTTTTACCATGATTTTATCTATCAGTTGCATTGATCAAGATGTAATTGAGGGATATCTGTTATCCCTTGCTCGATTAAGCAGAGTACACAATGCTACTGTAACATAAGGTGCATTTATTAACTGAAGAGAAACAAGACAAGCAGGGTGGAATCTAATCTGGTTAAATAAGCTCTCCCTCTGCAGGTGACTTTGGACTTATAACTTGGGGTATTGGGATTGGGGAAGAAGGGGTTAGAACAGGGGTAAGCAACTCCAGGCATGGAGTGCCACAAATACACTTGGTTTGCATGCAAATATATCTCAAGCGTATTAATTATGATTGTCCTGAAAACCAGCCCTGATTGTTGTACTCCAGGATCAAGGTTGCCTACTTCTGGGTTAGAATTTAAAAAGAGGGATATTGCATCTGAAATTAGAAGCCCTGGTAAGCCATTTCACCTCTGAAAATCCATTGCTTTCTCCCCCCCCCCCCTCCCCCACAAAGTGCAGTAGTCCTTTTCTTCCAAATCCAATCTTGTATTGCTAAACAAACAGAATTTGTCATCAGGGAAGCTGAATAATGTAGAAATCAGTGTGTTGTATTCTTACTTTCTAGAGCTTTATGAGTTCCTTCGAGGTCCATTTTCAGTAAGACGGCAAACAGACAAGTTATCTTGTTAAAGTTAGCCGGATAACTTGCTCTGAATATTCAGCGGGATAAACATGCCATTGAATATACTCACCTGAAGTTACCTGGATAACGTTAAAACCTAACTGGATATATTGAATATAACCAGTTAGGTTTTTTAATTAAACGGCTTTGTGTGGCCAGATAACTTGCTACTTCACCGGATATCTTCAAAAGATATCTGGTTAAGCAGTGGTATTAAAAAAAAAAAAAAAAAAGTAAAGGGGCCCGGCCTATGACCCGATTCTCTCTCACCCCCACCCTACCAAATTTCAAATATGGCCCTATTGGGCCGTGTAGCCTCCACCCCCTAATCCCCTCCTAAATATAACAAAGATTCTGGGTCCGCAGGTCAGAGCCCTTTCCCAGCCCCTTCCCAGGTTCTGTTAATACAATTAAATTGTGTTGCCCCTGGATCCTCCCACCCACCCACAGTCCAAATGTCCCATGCCACAACTCTACCCCCATCCCCCCCGAATCATAAAAATCCCTGCCCCCGGCAGGGATTTTTATGATTGCTGGGCGGGGGGAACTGGGAGTCTGCAGGTAGGTGTGAGGGTCTGGTGGCCACATGATCTTATTTTTATTAATAGAACCCCCGACCTGCAGACCCGAAACATCTTTGTTACATTTAGAAGGGGATTAGGGGGTGTGGGTTGCATGCCCTGACAGGGCCATATATGAAATTTGGGGACTGGGGTGAGAGAGAAATTGGGCTACATGCCCCTTCATTTTTTTTTCTGTGCTACTTAACTGGATATCTTTTGATATCTTGCTCTGAAGCAAGTCTAAAGATATCCAGATAACTTAACCAGATGGAACTGACGTTCTGCTACGTTAGCTGGATAACTTAATTCCTCCTCAAAATACCCATGAAATGCCTTTATCTGGCTAGATTTCAGCCAGATAAATCGCTCAGTATTCAGATACTTGCCATTTAGATGGATATCTCGTGAGTTATCCGTCTAAATGGTTTTGAATATTGACCTCTACATTTTTTAACCGTGTTCCAGCCTTCCAGTTTCATGTATGTAGTTTGAATAAACTTCTTCATTTCATTTCACAGACCTGAAAAGGCCAATAAAATGTGATTCAGTTTTCAAGTTTGCTCAAAGTAAAATGTTGAAAAGTCTTGATTTTTCATTCATTAATAAATAAACATACAAACAAGTTTCCCCCTTTTACATATGTGCAAGTCTAGAGCAGTCACCCAGACAGATTCATTAACCTGAAAAGAATGACTGCCAAAAGAAACTTTAAGCCTCCTATCTCAACCAGAAAAGTTTCCTGCAAAAAGGATAGAAACAGCTACTGGATCTTTGGCAGCTTCAACTACAAAGTAAGAAAAAGAATATCAGTCCATGTTATTCACTGCCCACAGTTTCTGATCTATCTGCCTTTCAAGTGGTGATTTCCCTCAACTATTCCTTCAGTGCTTGTGTGATAGATGTTTCAAGATATTTTGGCTGACTGCTTAGAACAGTCTTACCCCTGAACAGATGTTTAAATTGGAAGGGACCCAAAAGCTGACAAAAGCTCTTTAGATGCCCCCAAAAATCTGAAAACTAATAAAACAGTGGAGTCAATTTTCAAAGGGTTTAGGTTCCTAATTTTTTGAGTTAGGCTCCTAAATAGGCCCTTTTGAAAATTTACTAGGGATGAGTACCTACATTTATTTATTTAGTTAGTTAGTTAGCTTTTTTATACCGACATTCGTGGGTACATCATGCCGGTTTACATTGTAACTGTTCAACAAGAGGAGAAATACAAATAACAGGATACTTTAGGCTCCTAGATTCACTAGGCTCCTACATTTAGGACCCTATAAAGTAGATGGCTACAGGGGTGAGTTAGGGTGAGGAAACAGTTAGGAGTTCAGCAGTGATTTCCAGAACTAGGCATCTAACTCTGGATCCTAAGTCTAGGTAAGTTAATAGTGGGTCTAAATTTGGGAGTCTATCTTTTAGGCTTCTAAATGTATATGAATTTTAATCTGAAAACTTAGGCCTGGATTCACCATTCTATCGCAGAATGGTGAATCCAGCAAAAATGGGGGGGTGGGCCTGCAAAAGCCAGCAGCCTTCTCACCACCGCGGTGTTTTCGCTGTCGGCTTTCGCACCCAATAGCACCATCATGAAAGGTGGTGCTATTGGGTGTGCTACTGGAGACGATAATGTGGCTTACCTTATCACCACCAGTGAAGACACCGCCGAGTCCTCCCCTTGCTGCCCCAACTCCTCCCCGACTCCGCCCCGGCATGCTATCGCATGCGAAAAGGGTGTTTTCACGTGCGACAGAGGCTTATCGCACGTGATGTCTTTGAAAATGACCCCTTAGATTCCTAAGGGGGTTATTTTCCAAGTCACGTTATTGGCTTAATGAATGTGAAAAGCACCATAACGCATGGTGCGATGCTAATTTAGAAAAGGGGTAGAGTTTGGGGCGGGATTTCTGGCCAAGTGTGCTGGCTTCGCAATTTGTTTTCACATATAGCGTTTTTAGTCTTTTAAGCTGTGAGAGAGAGAGAAAGAGAGTCATACGTCTCACTCTGAATGTTAAAGTGGCCCCTAACCCCTACACTAATACCTAAAACCTCACCTCGAGTAACTAGGTGGGCCTCCTATAGAAGTATAGGAGGCCCACTACTATGAGGCTCCTATAGAAGTATAGGAGCCTAACTACTATGAGGGCCTTATAGCTAGTCAGTCTCTCTCTCTCTCTCATTGTAGGTAGGAATTACAATTGTGGCAAAACACACCCCTCTTCCTATCACATGCGATAGTTTGATGAATCCTGGCCTAAATTTAGAAGCTTAGTATTTTTATTAATATCAGCCTCCAAATCCCTAAACAAATAAGCAGTTCCCATGTTTCTCTTAGTTGATTCTCCAAGATGGCTGCTGAAAATTCTTTAATGCAATTTGGTATTATGATTGACCACTGTACCATGGTCAGACCATCAACTAATCAAAGTGAATGTTATACACCAAACCTCACAAAAAATAAAACCTAAATATAATCAAACTATCAAATACAGAAAAAAAGTAGACCCTGAAATTCTAGAAGAACATATCAAACAAATATTTTGATTCAGATATAAACAATATTTTATCACCTTTTGATCTCTAGCAAAAAACCATCAACAAAATAGCTGACAATCTATGTCCTAAACAAGAAAAAAACACAACCACAAAAAAGAAAAGTATTCAAAACAAAAGAAACCATGGTAAAATGAAGACTTACAACATACCAAATAAACCCTAAGAAAATATGAGAAGAAATGGAGAAAAAAATGATCAACCGAAAACCTTGCAAAATACAAATTACAGCTATCTAAATACTGAGAACTAATAAATAAAACAAAAAAACAATACTATGCTAATCAAATTCATGGAGTAATCTACAACTCTAAACTTCTCTACGAAACAGTAAGACCCTTATCAAAGATCCAACAAACTCCACTTCAAACAACTATAACTTCACAAAAACCTCATTCAATGGACTATGCAAACTATCTTCTACATAAAATAAATACCGTCAAATCACAGTTCTCCAACAAAATCAAGTAGATAACTCAGAAACTCACCCTACCAAACCAAAATGAACTTCTCAACACAGTATCAAAACTGTATCAAAATAGTATCAACACAGTATCAAAACTAGAAGTGTTTAAAAAAGGATTGGATAAGTTCTTGGAGGAGAAGTCCATTACCTGCTATTAAATTCACCTAGAGAATAGCCACTGCCATTAGCAATGGTAACATGGAATAGACTTAGTTTTTGGGTATTTGCCAGGTTCTTGTGGCCTGGATTGGCCACTGTTGGAAGCAGGATGCTGGGCTTGATGGACCCTTGGTCTGACCCAGTATGGCATTTTCTTATGTTCTTATGAATCAGATAATCAATAAAATGAAACCTGCGTCCCACCCACTAGATCACACCACTAGATCACAGCAATAATCACAATAATAAACTACTCTCTATCACAAGGAATAGTCCCAAGATGGCAAAACAAGCTATTGTGAAACCAACTTTGAAAAATAAAACTGGAAAATTAGATGACTGGGATAGCTATAGACCAATCTCAAACTTACCTTTCATCTATAAAGCACTAGGAAAAGCAGTTTTATCTCAATTTGAAAATCACCTGGATGACAACAATATTCTATTTTCAAACCTATGGGGTAGATTTTCAAACCGCGCAAATTGGCGTACTTTTGCTGGCGCATCAGGCGCAAGCAAAAGTACGCGGGATTTTAGTAGATACGCGCGTAGCCGCGCATATCCGCTAAAATCCTGGATCGGCGTGCGCAAGGCTATCGATTCTGTATAGCCGGCGCGCGCCGAGCCGCGCAACCTACCCCCATTCCCTCCGAGGCCGCTCCGAAATCGGAGCGGCCTCGGAGGGAACTTTCTTTTGCCCTCCCCTCACCTTCCCCTCCCTTCCCCTACCTAACCCGCCCGGCCCTGTCTAAACCCCCCCCCCTTACCTTTGTCGGGGGATTTACGCCTCCCGGAGGGAGACGTAAATCCCCGCGCGCCAGCGGGCCGCTAGTGCGCCGGGAAACGACCTGGGGGTGGGTACGGAGGGCGCGGCCACGCCCCCAGACTGCCCCGGGCCGTAACCATGCCCCCGGGCCCGCCCCCAAAACGCTGCCAACACGCCCCCGACACGCCGCGCCGACCGAGCCCGCCCCCGACACGCCCCCCTCGCCAAACCCCGGGACTTACGCGATTCCCGTGGTCTGCGCGCGCCGGTAGGCCTATTGAACATAGGCGCACCGGCGCGCAGGGCCCTGCGCCCCTAAATCCACCCGGATTTAGGCGGATTTAGGCGAGCAGGGCTCTGAAAATCCGCCCCTATTTGAATTTAGAAAAAAAAATGTTCAACTGAAACTCTACTCATATCCCTAACAAACAATATTCTATAAGAATTTGATCATAATGAATCATATTTACTGGTTCTATTAGACTTAAAAGCAGCATTTGACACTGTGGACCATCATCTACTCTACCAACAACTAAAAAAAATTGGAATTGACGGAAAAGTTCACAAATGGTTCTCCTCCTTCCTTAAGAATAGAACTTTTCAAGTAAAATTAACCAATTATCAGACATATTTACAATAGATACAGGCATTCCACAAGGCTCAGCACTCTTGGCAACCCTATTCAGCATCTTCCTCCTACCAATATGCACTCTCTTAGAAAATCCTAACATGAAATTTTTCATATATGCCGATGATATTCAATTTTACATTTCATTCGATAAAACCTTTGAAAGAACTACAGCAAACTTAACATACATGAGATAAATCCAACAAGAACTTTCTCTTCTAAAACTTACACTTAACACCAATAAAACTGAAATAATATGGCTAAGAAGAGACAACAAAAATCTCAAACAACCCACCCTCAACCTTGGAATAGCCAACATTACACCCTCAGATGAAGTCCATGATCTTGGAATACAGATTGATGAAAATATCAACATGAAAAAACATATAAGTAAAATAATGAAATCTGGGTATTCTAAACTCAGAATCTTATCCTGATTAAAACCATTACTTACCTTCCAAGATTTTCGCACAGTCCTACAAACATTGATATTTTTGAACCTGGACTACTGCAACTCACTTCTGTTGGGCCTTCCCACAAACACAATTAAACCACTACAACTTCTTCAAAATGCTTCAGCAAGACTCCTTATAGGAACTAGAAAATTTGATCATATTATCTCTTCTCTAATCAACCTTCACTGGCTTCCAATAAAGTTCAGAATCTGTTACAAAGTATTGTCCCTCATCTTTAATATTATAAAAAACTATGATCCAACTCCTCCAGGAATAACAATAAAAAGCTACAGCCCGCAAAGAGATCTCAGATGTCAAAACAAAAATCTTCTTACAGTTCTTCAAATCTGAACACTCATCTAACCCAAATAAGAGATCAAATATTCACAATAGCAGGACCCAAACTATGGAACGATCTAACCGAATCAATAAGACTGCTAATGGAAAAAAAGAAATTCAAACAAGAACTTAAAACCTGGCTCTTCAGAAAAGCCTACGAACTAATGTAAAGAAATATTAAACAAGCCACTTAATGAACATTATTTTTCCAGGAATATTCTTCTCAGCACAGCAAATAATATTTGACTAAAATATATTCAAAACTGAAACAGTAAATAGCAATATTAGATTGTTAACTTTGAATATTTTGATTATTCAATAGTATTAAAATAGATACAATCACTTTGAATAAGAACCTGTTAATACATTATACAATGTAATCAAATGCAATTTATGTGAACCGTTGTGATATTCTGTTGGAATGACAGTATATCAAAAGCATAAATAAATAAACAAACAAACAATGCTATAAATGACAGAAGATTGTTTTTTTTTTTATTATATGTATGTAATATTTAAATAAAAGTAATGGTCATAGACCAGACAGTGATGGAGCAACAACTGTCTTGATTGGGCTCCAATTTAGGCCCAAGGCTGGATCCCCCCCTTCAATGACAACTTTCCAGAGAGGATGGACACGAATAACTCAATTTTAATCCATACAGTTCCCCAAACAGTATGACAGCTACACAGTAACACGCTGGCTGGGCAAGTATAGCCAGATCCTGGTAGAGCCCCCTTTGCCACTTGGACCCCAGTGTAGTTACCCCTGCTGCTCTCCCGGTAGATCTGCCACAAGACAGAGATACAACTAAACTGTGTGTTCATAAAGGATTACCCACAGGAACAGCAAGAGATCCAAGCCAATCAGAAAACACTGTAAATCCCGCCCATTTTATATGCAAGAAATAATGCACAGAAAGTACTTTATGGACCCAAGGCATGTGTATGTATCTTTACGACCTGGAGTGTGTCCTTATTACATATATAACATATTAGGTATTAAATATTGTGGATTAAGTAAAAATAAAAACTAACACAAATTGGGCAACTAGGAGCTAAATGGAAATTCCATTACTTGTCCAAGTTATTATGACTACCATAAATATATACAGTAACTAAAAGAATAATGGCAATAAAGCCCTCCAGGCAGTGCAATGCAGTGGGATATCAGCACTTCTCTGGTGAATGAAAGCACCAAAAGGAAAGAACTCTGATATCCACTAACAATGTATACTAGAGATGTGAATCGAAACCGGAATCTGTTCCGATTCCGATTCACATCGTGGGGTTTTTTTCGTCCGGCCCGATCGCGGTTTTGTTTATCGGCTGCGCCCGAGCCGATAAACAAAAAACCCTTCCACAGTGAACACTGAACAGAAATATTTGTTAAGCAATTTTGCTTTTTCCTCATCAGCCTCTATATATTCTTCCCCTTCAGCTTTGAGTCTCACAATGCCACTTTTGCACTTCCTGGGAGAGGGGTTATACGTATATTAAGCATATTTTAAGAAAATAAAATGCATAACTGCAAATTACATCTTTACATCACAAAAGAAGAAATAAAAAGAAAAATATCATGTACCGTATTTTCTGGTGTACAGGTCGCACCCTTGTATAAGTCGCACCCCCCCCTCCCCCCCACTATAAACAGGCCTTTTCACAAAATGTTCAGGAGATAAGTCATACCAGTATATAAAATGCACCCATTGGTATTTATGCCTGTGAGAGGATCAGCCCTAAGAGCTTACCTCCGAGCTTGCATGTAGTGCATGCCTAATGACAGCGGGTCGCGTGCAAGGATGAGATGCAGAGGGGGAATGCGAGCATGCCTGAAGTAAAAGAGAGAGAGATCCAAGGGACGTGTGATGGCACCAGAGTGAGCGCTCCCGCTTCCCAAGCATCTTCCATTTACTAACCTCACAGGACATCCCAACTCTGAGGACGCCTCAGGCAGAGGTAAAAAAACGAGTGGCCGAAGGCAGAGCATGTGAGGGAGACACTGCTTTTCTTTATATTTATTTCCTCACAATGCTCCTTCCTTTTCACTTAGGCGGGTGGGGTAGTGGTGGCGTTGGAGGTGGCGCATGCTGTCAGGTTTAAAGAGTGCAAGCCGAAGCCACCCGCAGCAACAGCACAGACAACATAAACAACAACTTTTGAAAGGCCCAGGGGTGGCGATTTTAAACCCCTCCCCCCCTATTAATTACTGCGACATTGCAGCCAGGTGTGCTGGCATGGGCCTCTGGCTGCTTGATTTTCTGAAATGTGGGCAGGCGTGGGACTGTAGGGTTTTTTGTTTTTGTTTTATTTTGCTGGCGAGAATATGACAATATATAGGTCGCACCAGTATATAAGTCGCAGTCACTGAAATCACAAAAAAAAAAAAAGTGACTTATACACTGGAAAATAAGGTACTTCAATTTAAGTCCACTAGATCAGAGAGACTAAGTTGGGAAACCTGACAGCTAGGTAGAAACAATCAAAAGATAAAAAGAAAACAATCAAAAGAAATAGAACTCATCCTACAATTAACAATGAGCTCTGACAAACCGCCTAACCTTCACCTCTTCTAGCACCAGGATTCTCTAGCTTCTTGAAATCTGGAAAACAATAAGAACATAAGAACATGCCATACTGGGTCAGACCAAGGGTCCATCAAGCCCAGCATCCTGTTTCCAACAGTGGCCAATCCAGGCCATAAGAACCTGGCAAGTACCCAAAAACTAAGTCAATGTAACTGAGACAGTTCAAAAAACACATAGCCTACATTAGATATTTTAAGCATTTACAAGGAAATCAAATTAGTGCTGAGGCCTCATCTCTCATAACCTGTATATGTACGCTTACACCCACACACAAAAAAAGTGGACTTTGGGTCCCATAAACACAATACTACAGCTCGGAAAAATAACCATAAATTAGCATCTCTATCCTGCGAAATAACACCAGGTTGTCAGCAGTGAGGTTACTCCCACATTCATCCATTCCAGCCTCAGGTTTCTTCCTGAAGGATATGAAAATGGCCTCATTAATCAGGGGGAGAGCCTTCTCTAAACCTTCAAAATGTCACAAAATGCCTTATACAGATCCACTGGGAAAGACAAAGCAACATTTGGAAAGTTCAGTAAATTCAAGTACTTTACAACATTCTCTGGGTTCTCCATTCTGCAAAAAGTCACATTCCTATCCTATTTTATTTCATTCCTATCCTGAATGAATGATAATTAAGCAGTAGAGTGTTCTAACTTATCACTCTCCCCAGCCGATGAGGCAAACGTTTCCTTCTGGTTCTGCATTTGAGAGTGGCTATCTAATGTTACTAATACTGCTGAGGCAATTGTCTGTTCCACTGAGACAAAAGCATGCCAAATACTCCACAAAGAAATATTAGAAGACTTTACAAGTCTGAAAAAGGCCACCGGGACAGCTGAGGAAGTATCAATCCCTGCCTCAGAAGCAGAGCTACTTGCCTCTCTAACAGGCACAGTATTCTCAGCCCTCATCAGCTCCATTGCTGCAGTCTTTACCACTGCCAATGTTACAGACCCAGCAAACGACGCTAAAAATTACAAACACTGACCTCAATGCTATTCTCTCAGATCTCTCGATAACTGACACCAAAAGGGACCCAGCCGATACCATTCCTTCCTTGATCATAGAAGCTAAGAGAGAGGTTGATATCAGGTAGAACGCCCCTTGAACCAGTTGTTGCTCAATAATTTGAGCTCAATATAGTATCTACGGCCAGCTGGACAGACGCTCCCAAGTCCAACCCAGCAGCAGATCTCTCACTATGTCAAAAGGCAGTTACATGGGATAGTGTCTCAGGAATTGAGGTCTGCCACATCCAGAAAGATGCTGGGGTCATTGGATGAGATCACCTCATCCTACACTTCCTTTTCTTCATGGAGAGTTCTCAGCTTGGCTTCTGAAATAAGAAAAAGTAAAACAAATTCCTGAGAGGGAGTGTATAGGAAACTCCCTCAGAATACCTTAAGGGTCCGGCCACAGCTATCTGGCCCAGTCCTCCTTAAGAACCAGCCCCCAAGGTATTCTGGGTGAAGGGAGGCTAGGCTCACCACAGTATGAGTCATGGCCCAGAAGGATTAGAGGGGCCCCAGGAAACATACAGGAAGCTGGCATACAGGTGGTTAAACTTTAGAGATGTGCTTCGGCCAAACCTTTTGGTTCAGCCTTCATTATCGGCCTGCAGTGGGAAATTTCAGCTTCCCACAGCAAACGACGCTTGGGCCAATGGCAGATGACAGCGCCCCCAGGAGGATATCCTGAGAGGGACCACCGGCTAGGCTAGGTCATGGAGACAGACATAGATAGTTCTTTTATTAGACAGGTTAGTAGAACCACTAGAGGTGGCAGTAGTGAGCTGATATGTCCGGCAGGGCTGAAGTCCCTCAGGTACTGGAACAGCGATCCCAGGGTGGCTGAGCTGTAGGGAGACTATAGATAGTGAGTAGACAGGGTATGCTGTGTTCATAGCCAGAACTAGATAACCAATCTCACATAAGGTCTTAAAGAGGCTCAATAGCTGGAAAGGGTTAGGCCCTCGAGGAGCGAGTACCTGGATCCAGGGAAAGCTCTGAGAGAGCGATGTTAACTCCCAAATGTCTGAATCTGCGATAGCTTCCAGGCAGTAGAGAATCTTCAGAGTGTTCAGGAACATGGGCCCTTGAGGAGCGAGTACCGGTTCCTATCCGCAATCTGAAATAAAGAAAAGAGAGCGAGGCCCCCGAGGAGCGGGTACCCCTGGTAAGTCCGAGGAGGCAGAGTAGCTTGGATGAATTCGTAGCGAGTCCGAATCCTATGCAATGTCCTTGCTAACTCGATTAGGTAGCGAATACTGAGACCTTTTATATTGGAAGTGGATGACGTCAGTTCAGGGGGACACCCCTGAGGTTCGCACCCTTGCTGGTACATTAGTTGCAGCGCGCGTGCGCCCTACGTCAGGCGGCAACATGGCGGATCCACAGCGTCGAGCAGGTCCAGGGACGCCGGAGGGAGACGCCATGGCTGTAGCCGTCCATCAGACCCGGAAGGAGTCGCCACAGAGGTAGAGAGGGCGGAGTGAGGGCGTCGAGCAGCAACGGACGCAACAGTGCCTCAATCAACACAGAAGCCACATTGGCTTTCTGGAATTATATCATCGGCTGTCTCATATTTTGACAGCCTGTTAAGAACCTCACACACCAAGACTGTCCAGTCTGAACAACCAGCCAATACCACATGCTTATCTATACACTTAAAGACATGAATAATAAGAGCATCCTTTAAGTCTTGAGACACTTCTTTCACTTGCCATATGTGAAGAAAAAGTTTAGTCAATTAACAAGCCAATTGGTGACTACCAAATTTAAACATTTCAGGTGGTAGACTGTCCTCATGGATTGCTTTTCCACATAACAGCTGTTTGATTACGTTCAATACTTCATCCTGCACATAAGGGCAATCTACATATGTTGTTTCAGGTCACTGAAGAATTTCAACAAGCACAGTGTGATTAAAAAAGGAAGGCTAGATGAGCACTGCATGAAAGGGTCTTCTGCTCTGGCTGGTGATCAGAAGAGATCCATCCTTTCAGTGAACTGGTGTACTGCGCGAGTCATGGGATCTAAATACCGTATGCCATTATAAAAGCTCTTTGTATTCTATTGGTTTATTGGCCCACCATCTTTCCTTCATATCCCAAAGTTATGCCTGTATGTTATTTATTTATTTTATTTAAGATGTATGAAAGAAAAAATTTAGTCGTCATTCAGAACCCAATCACACTCAAAAACAGCCAAAAGATAGAACTAGCTGAGAAAGTACGAAACCTAGGAGTGATATTCAGTACTAACTAAATATGAAGCAACATATATCCTTTAAAATAAGGGAAGGTTACAACAAACTAATGACTCTTAGAAGACTAAATATGTGAAGTAAAAGTGCAAACAAATCCTTGTTGGTCTTAGTTCATATACAATCTTTATTGTCAAACAACGGCTGCTCCTCTTAATTTAACGATATTGTTAAATTTTACTTTACATATTATAATTGCTGAGTGCAATTATCGCTCCAGAGTGCGATTGGTCTTAGAAGACTAAAACCATTGCTAACACCAAACAATTTCCAATCAGTGCTACAAGCATTAAGTTTTGCAAGCACTGACTATTGTAATGCCATACTACTGGGCTTACCATACACAACAATTAGACCACTCCAGATACTGCAGAACACAGCAGCAAGAATTCTGACAGGAAAAAGTAAAAGGGACCATATCATTAACACCCTCATTGAACTACACTGGTTACCCATTGAGCAGAGAATACAAGTCACTATGTACCATACATAAATTAATCCATTACGAAAAAACAGATTGGCTAAACACTGCACTTCGAGTACACGTCCCCAATAGGAACCTGAGATCTGCAAACAAAGCACTACTAACTATTCCCTCAGTCAAAACAGCAAGGCTAATGCAAGTAAGAGAGAGAGCCCTATCATTAGCAGGGCCATCATTATGGAACACCATGCCGCTAGAAATCAGATTGCAAAAAGACATCAAACTATTCAGAAAAAGCCTAAAAACATGGCTATTTAAACAAGCATACTGCAAAGAGAATGGAGAATAGAATCCAGGGAATTGTAGAGAGCAATGAGTTTGTACACTAACGAAACACAACTAAGCAACACGACTTTGTTGTACTTTTAAGCAGTAACAGATTACATGTAGATTATATATATTGTTAAAAACTGTTCTAATAAATCTAAGCATATCTATCACACTTATCACCCTATAGTTATTATGAAACTCTGTACCATAACTTACAGGCACCTGTCTAGTTGGTATGATAAACGCATTTAGCAACATTAATTTATGTGCCTCATTGTTAACCGTTGTGACGGCTCCCAGATTAACGATGGTATATAAAAGAATTTAAATAAATAAATAAATAAATAAATTGATGAGAGGTCTAGAATGGGTAAAATGTGAATCGTGATGTGAATTTTACAATGGATACCTCGAAATGTGTCTGTAACACCACCCCCCCTAACCCAACCCACCTCCCGAAAACTCACCCCGAATGAAAGTGCCCCCTTACAATGGTCCATATATAGTGTATCAGATTGTACCCTATAAAGTCTCTCTCATGCTCACCAGACTCCTGCACCTAACAGGGAATTGAAAATTTGGTGTATGCATGCCTTTCCAGGCTATTTAAAATTTGTGTATCTCCTTCTTGGGCCACTTATGTGATTAAGTGGCTGTTTTGCACATACAAGGCTTTTAAAATCTACCTTTAAGTGGGCACTGCAGTTGCCACAAGAGAGATTTGCTTTTGAGGAGATTGTTTTTTCTATTTTATTAGGAAGAACCTTTTACTACCAAATTCCTTCCTACCCAGAGCATTTAACACAGTCTCTCACGAAAGACTTCTGAGGAAATTAAAAAGTCACTGGACACAAGCAATGGGGCGGATTTTAAAAGGGTTACACGCGTAATCCTATTTTGCATAGGCCTGGCAACGCACGCAAGCCCCGGGACGTGCGTATGTCCCGGGGCTTGAAAAAGGGGGTGGGGCTGGAGCCTCCAGGCACAGCGACCATTTGCTGCTGTGGACGGGATTGTGGGCCGGCCATTGGGCGGCGCACACAACCTACGTCTGCCCGGAGGCAGGCACAACTTCTAAGTTAAAGGTAAGGTAGGGCTGAGGGCGGGTTAGCGGATGGAAAGTTCCCTCTGAAGCCTCTCTGATTTCGGAGCAGCCTCGGAGGAAACGGAGGAAGGCTGCACGGCTCAGCGCACACAAGGTGCACCCCCTTGTGCGTGCCGACCCTGGATTTTATAACATGCACGCAGCTGGGCGCGCATGTTATAAAATTGGGCATAGATTTTTGCGCGCACATATCTACGCCTGTGCCTAAATCTTAAAATCCGGCCCAAAGTCCTTTTGTGGACTGGGAAATGGTTAAAAGTCAGAAAACAGAATGTAAGGCTAAATGGTCAATTTTCTTAATGGAGAAGGTGAATAATGGAGTGCCCCAGGGATCTGTACTAGGACCACTGCTTCTTAATATATTTATAAATGACCTGGAAATGGGAACAACGAGTGAGGTGATCAAATTTGCTGATGACACAAAATTATTCAAAAAGGATTGTGATGGATTGCAAGATGACCTTGCAAGACTAGGAGACTGGGCATGCAAATTGCAAATCAAATTTAATGTGAACAAGTGCAAAGTGATGCATGTAGGGAAGAGCAACATTAAACTATAGCTAAACAGTATAAGGCTTTACATTAGAAGTCACCACTCACGAAATGGATCTAGGCATCCTCGTGGACAAAATGTTGGAATCCTCTACTCAGTGTGCGGCGGCAGCCAAGAAAGCAAATAGAAAGCTAGGAATTACTGTTTTAGGAAAGGAAAGGAGATTAAAACAGAAAATATCATAATGCCTCTGTATCGCTCCATGGTGCGACTGCAACTCTAGTATTGTTTGTAGTTCTTGTCACCACATCTCAAAAAAAGAAATAGCAGCATTAGACAAGGTACAGGGAAGGATGACCAAAACGATAAAGGAAATGGAACAATTCCCCTATGAGGAAAGGCTAAAGGTAGATAATAAATGCTTTTAAATAAATAATAAGAAGTTAGGTCTCTTCGGCTTGAAGAAAAGATGGGTGAGGGGAGATATGATAGAAGTCTAGAAAATAATGGGCAGAATGGAATGGGTAAATGCAAACTGGTTATAAACTCTTTTAAAACGTCCAAAGACTAGGGGCTAGCCATGAAATTACTGAGTAGTACATTTAAAACAAATAGGAGAAAATAAATTGTTTATACTCAGTGCACAATTTGTTGCCAGAGGATGTGGAGGAAGCTGTTAGTGTAGCTGAATTTAAAAAAGCTTTGGACAAGTTCCTGGAGGAAAAGTCCATAAATCATTATTAAGGTGGACTTGGGGAAATCCACCGCTTATCCCTGGGATGGAATCTATTTACATTTTGGGATCCTGCCAGGTACTTGTGACCGGGACTGGTCACTGCTGGAAACAGGATACGGGACTTGATAGACTTAAGGCATTCAGAGTTTTCTTTTGAATTGTAGCCGGATATTTTCTGAGCTTCTTTTTGTGACTTGATTCTGATCGAGTTTTCCCAAGTTACAGTAAAGTTTTATTTGAGTAATACTTAGTGCGTCCGCTGCCCAGCCTGCTGCTTTCAAGTTCAAGGCCGTGTCAGCTGAGATCACAGGGAGTGAGTCCATCTGAACTGGTAAGTGTGGATTGTGAAAGACTGATCCTGGGTTCCTGGCAGGCTCGTCCTCCTCCCTACCAGAAGAACCCCAGCACCCTTGTGGCCTACTGTGAAGTCTGGAACAACTGTGCCAGAGGGCGAGAGAGGTGATCCGGGAAAGACAGTGGCCCTGAGGACCGTTCTGTGTCCCTACATTCCGGGAGTCACCTGAAGAGAGAATCACATTAAAAAAAAAAAAAAAAAATTTATTTTGCGTTTTAAAGAATTGGCAAAGAAGAGATTTTTGTTTTAAGAAAATCTTTTCTGTCACACATTTATTGATTTTATGTGTCTGAAAAAGGCATTTCCTCAGTCAGTGTTACAAGTTTTATCATTGATCCGATCTGCTCCCCCACTCCAACCTCTCATCCTTCAGTTTTTCCCTAGATTTGACCCTGTAAAATAGCCGAAATTGAAGTGCTTTCTCTTCACAACATCTTTCTGCAACTTCAAAGGACAGTTTTTACTTAAGACAAGGAGACGTGCATCAGTCTAGACCTTGTGTGGTTACATTCCACCTGGTTTCCACAGCAGTGACCTCACAGTGACTCCACCTGGGTAATTAGACAATTCCTGTAATTCTCCTACCTTGGATCCCTATCTCGATTATTTCCGAAGGAGATTTGTTTTGTTCACGGCTCAGTGACAGACAGTGCAACAAGGGAAGGAGACTAGAGGCCCATGAGGGAAGACTGGGAAAAAAAAAAAAAAAAAAAAGAGGCTCCAGCTAGATCCCTTTTTTTTTTGGCCAAGCTGTTTTCTCCTGCACTTTAGGGCTTCCAGCTCTTGTTGTGCTATGACCCCTGGGGGAAATGCTGTGCCAAAACTTTTAAAATTCTGCACACAGAATTTGTAAATACCACAAAATTCTACTTACTTTATTTGCCATAATAATACAATATAATCATAGTCTTTGAGAAATAATTTAAACTGCAATTCAGAAAAAAGTTACAACTCAAAGATGCAGAATTTGGGGGGTTTGGCGCCGAATCCCTCCAGGAGTACTGGCCTAGTACCCCATAACTAGGGCTTCAGGTTTTGGAGGTTTTCACTTTAGCAATCCATGGACCCCAAAGAGAGCTCCAAGCTGAAGGGAGTGCCGACTTCTTGCAGCTGACAGTACTTGAGGCGACACAGCAGTGTCTGTGATTGCTGCAGCAAACGCTAGCAGTTGAAAGAAGTCTGAGTTGCCTGCAGCTCCTTTCAGGCTCCACGGATTGCCAAATTCAAACCCCTGAAACCCAGAATCCCTATTCATGAAGCAGCAGACTACTCTCCTCCTAAACCATCACCCCCTGCATGCTCCCTCTCCCCAGATTATCTCCCACCTTTCGGCAGCTCATTTTCCCCATAATACACTCTCCCCACACAAACATACTCTCTTTCTTTCTCCCCCCTTCCCCCAGCTCCTCTTCCCCTTTATACTCTCCCTTCATCCTCCATGTACTTTCCCTCACCCTCTCCCTTATACATGATCTTCTTTTTCATCCCCCAGTTCCTCTCTCCAACATGGTCTCCCTCTCTCCTCCACTCTCTTTGCCTCTCCTCCACCTTCTTTCCCCACACATTCTCCCCTTCCCAAGGTTCCTCCCCAACGCACTCTCTCCCTGCCAGCTCATCTCCCTCCAAAATTTATACCCCACCCCATTCCTCTTCCCCATACAGGCAACACTCTCCCCCTCCCACAGCCCGTCCCCCTCAGTCTCTCCCCACCCTACCCTTGCAAGTTTCCACCCCCATCTCTCTTGCCCATCAGTCAGCCTCCGCTAGTTTCTATCCTTAGCCTGTTTGTCAATCCCCCTTCACCTTTTCCGGACACAATACCACCTCCAGAACAGATGTACCCTTCGGGCACCACATGGCTCTCACTAAGTCTGAGCCACACTGTGCCCAAACTCTCACCCTGTACTCATAATCTTATGGGATTAGCATAGGCGTTTGAGCACTGAGTTACTCAACCTCATTGAGAGCTCTGGTGGTGCCGGAAAAGAACCATTGCTTTGGAAGTGGAGCCAACAAGAAGTGTCCAGAGAAAGTGGAGGGGGCTTAAACTAGTGGGCATGGCTTGTTGGAGGTGATGGAGACAAGAGAAAGTGTGGCAAAGACCCCAGTTGCACCTTCTGAGCTACTCTCCCTTTCTCCCAAAGTCTATGGGAGATGGTTAAAATTCTGCATAGAAGGGAAATTCCGCACAAACTGCATTACACCATTGCATTAAATTCCCCTGGGAGTAATTTGCAATTACTCAAGGTTAGCCCTTGTTTTATATTTCCCTTCCAACTCAGCCCAAGCCATCCCAATAGTCTTTGATCAGGGATCATAAACTGTGGTTCCCTCCAGAATCTGATTAATGTGTGTTGTGTTCGGTGGTTCACGGGTTGGCCCCGCAAAACGCGGCTCTTACCGCCAGCCCAAACACTGTTAAGGACCCCCCAGACTGCAATGTGGCAGGCTGCTGCTCTCAAGCAAGGCCAATGCCACCTGTGGCAGGATGCAACTGACTGACCCTGACTTTGTTTCTAGGTGCACGCGAGTGTTAGCGTTCCTCCAACTTAAAGGACCCACGGCGGGAATTCCCCCTCAGCACCCATGGATGACATCACTGCCTTCGGCCCATAAAAGGGCTTTTCTCCCTTCAGTCTACACCTAGGCAATAGGTCCACTACTGTTAGTAGAGCAAGTCGACTCACCGTATTCCTGGTCTTCGCTCCTGTGTTCCTGGTTTTTACCTCAGCAGTCCATGGTCTTTGTCATCGTCCTGTGGTCAGCCTTCACTTCTTCATCAGGTCCTAGTTTTATGGTCAGTCTTCAGTGTCTTCCTGCCCACCTGTGCCATTCTTTGCCTCCCTACCTGCCTATCCACTCTGCTTTCCCCTGACTTTGGCTTGCTTGACTTCAACTATGCTTGAACTCCACCTGCCACCGACCACTGACTACTGACCACATCTGTATGCTGCCTGCCTGGACCACTGCCTGCCTCTGACTACACCTGAACCCAACCATCTCCATGGATATCCAGCTCATCAGCAGAAGTTCCCACTTAAGACCTGCCAGCCCTGGCACCCGAGGGCTCAACCTAAGGGAAATGAGGGCTGTTATAGGTGAAGCTCCAGTTGGGCTTCTGCCACAGCCAGCTCCTCCCTGCAGGTTGCACCAACTCTACCTCGAGCCAAGGGTCCATGCCCGCAACAATGTGTGGCCCCTATTGTAGCCACTAGCTGTCACTATTGGTTGGGATTTTAGATTTAATTACTTGTCTTTTCCAAATTTGAGTTCAAGGCAATTCAGGTACCGAGTTATTTCCCTGCCCAAGAGGATTTACAGTCTAAATTGTACCTATAGCAATGGAGGGTGACCTGACTTGTCCAAGGTCACAAGGTGATCTGTGAGAAAAGCAGGATTTGAACCAGTCTAGGAGCAGAAGTTGGGCCTGGAAATCAAGGCCAGGTTCTCTGCATGGTAGTGCACTACACTGCCACTTAGCCACCTGACCAGCCCTGTTATGCCTTATAGAACACAAAGTAAGAGAGACCTCTATAAATGACCAAGTATGACTTCATCTCTCGCTAGCCAGGTCATTTTATTCATTATAGGCTTCCATAACAAACAATTATCCCTAGAATTTAAATTTACCTTACACAAATCCATGCGACTAAATCTGAACAGGCACACTAATGTTCACCTTCCCTGTCTGTAAGTACATCATTCAACATAGCAGCAGCACCACTTGTACTGTATACGAGAAGTAAAAACTGGAATTTTTAAACATTACAACTTCAGAAATCAAGATACAGTGCATTTGTGTGTGATAGATATGTTTATTCTTGCTGATGTTTGTGGGTCTGGATGCCTCCTGGGATATTCTTTTTAGGGTGGAGGTTCGCATACACTTTCTGTTAAGCAAATGTAACATCTGCTTGATGATTTACCTAGAATATTCTAAGTCTGAAAATAATGAATAAACAGATTTATTTCTCATCTAATCAGGATTCCATCTTGGCTTACAAGTGGGTGGCCTAAAATTCCTAATACCAGAACTTCATGACAAGAAAGCCTCCAAAGGAAACAGAGGAAAACGGAGCAACCTTAATGTTAATAATTATTATTGCACAGGTCAAACACGGAAAAAGAAAGCCGAAGTCTGCAGGTTCTTCAAACCCCACAGGAATATAAGACTTACTCTCACTGTCTCATCCTCATTAGGCCTCACCAGTGCTTTTCTGTGAAGCTTCAAACCATAGCTGTGTTCAGATGCTTGAAGGTTGAGTACCATATCTACAGGTAGGTCACCAGACAGAATATAAAGAATAATCTCCTGGAAGAATAAAGCAAACCAGCAAAGAACAACGAGGTGGAATCGGTAAAACATGGACTTTATTGAAACTTGCCCGACTCTGGCCGAGTTTCGCTCTACGAGCTGCCTCAGGGGCTATTGCAAACAAATAAAAACAAATAAAAACACACACAAACATAAATATTGTAATAACAAGTAAAATGCAATAAAAACTTGTATAAATCATATAAAATGATACAAAATAAAATGTAACAATAACAAACATATTGCACTTTAAATTGATAGCAGGTTTGTGTGTAGAAAATACATATATAAAAAAATCAAATAAGACAAGTGTGTATTGAATGTAGAGATGTTAATGTAACAAAATGAAAAAATGACAAACAGAACTAACTGTACAATGTATGAAATATATTAAAAATATATTAATATTGAATAGAAACAATTACAAATGTCTGAAGTACATATAAAGGAGTACATGTATGGGTATAAAAACTTCAGAGTCTAAAAAATGAGCGCAACCAAACAGCGTATATGACAAAATGACAAACAGTTAGTTCTGTTTGTCATTTTGTTACATTAACATCTGTACATTCAATACACACTTGTCTTATTTGATTTTTTTATATATGTATTTTCTACACACAAACCTGCTATCAATTTAAAGTGCAATATGTTTATTATTGTTACATTTTATTTTGTATCATTTTATATGATTTATACAAGTTTTTATTGCATTTTACTTGTTATTACAATATTTATGTTTGTGTGTCTTTTTATTTGTTTTTATGTGTTTGCAATAGCCCCTGAGGCAGCTCGTAGAGCGAAACTCGGCCAGAGTCGGGCAAGTTTCAATAAAGTCCATGTTTTACCGATTCCACCTCGTTGTTCTTTGCTGCTAGCCATATTGGATCGGTTTTCTTGGACCATCCAGAATAAAGCAAACCTACATATTTCAGGGCTGCTTAACAAGTGAGATAAAAGGGGAACATTCTTTCTAGTCCTATTTCAAACCAATAAATACTGAAACTCATTCGACATCAACCCAGAGCCTTCAAAAATTCACTATTGTTATTCCCTAGCCATATCATACAGCATCTAACCTACAAGAAGCTCCTTTTTCAAAAGTAATGCCAATGGCTGGCCTGGTGGCTGGTGGCTCAGGTGGCAAATGCCACCTCCCATGTGAAGTTGAGTCTTCTGCTCCCTGCATTGGCTGGGGCTGGGGATGCTATGAGGCAGAGTTAACAGTCCCCCAGGGGAGAGAGGGACTTGTGGTCATTACTAAAGGGCAACACTACTGGCCTGACTCAGAGACCATGACTGCAAAGTTCCAGAAGGAGCCCTGGGGCCGAGCCCAGGACCATCACTGCAATGACCAGACAAGGTGTGTTGCAGAGGAAGTTTGATTAGATAAAATAAGGGAAAAATCCCCATGCAGTTGCCTGTGAACGTTCATGGCTCCAGACCCCAGCCCTGAATCCAATTGAGCTTGAAACACAAAGGGGCAAGAGGAAACTGCCAGGTCAAAAATAAAAAAAACACCAACAGCAACTTGGCAAACTGTGTCTGCAATCAACAAGTGCACAAAAATGTCAATAAAGATCATTTAAGTGCAAATTCCCCTCCAAGGGGAGTTTCTGCTTGGTCTAAAATTACTACTACAGTAAACCTTAAGAAAACAATGGAGGTGACAGTTTGCTTGAGTCCCAGTATACTGTTCACATATTTTTCATTACTCAACCCAACAAAGAAGAAGAGTAGCAGCTTACTGTTTAGAGAAACTGGCTCGCAACCAGGGAAATCAAGGTTCAAGTCCTACTTCTTTAACTAACACGTAATTGTGAACAAGTCACTTTCAGGTCAATATTAAAAACTAAACATTTAAATGATAACTTGGAGTTAGATGGATAGCTTGGAATATTGACCTCTTTATCTCCAGTTACCTCAGTTCACACATATTATAAACTCTTTGGAGCAGGGACTTATCACATCTGAAAACTTACACTTTTGTACAGTGCTGCATATCCAGTTGTGCTATAAAAATTAAGTATAAATATTAAGCATTAAAGTAGCACATGTTTGCCTAGCTTCTCAACCACTGGAAATCTAAATCACTGTGTGTGTACAATAAGAAGGGAGCACGCTGGCCAAAATTCAGTATTAAATCAATATGGAAAAAAGGAGACAACCAAAGATATGGAGGCAATCAAAGAGAGTGGCTAGCAGGACTATTAGTAAATCAAGAGCAGCATATCTGTCAGCAGAACCGTACAATACTAACAGAAGACATCCATGCTACCTTATTATGCCTTTCTGTATGCACGGCTCATCCACTGGACATTATGTAAACATTATAACATCACTGAATAAGAAAAGCACAAAGATCACAACCCTGACAGAGCTGTAAAGAATGAAGAAGTTGTGATGACCTGGGACACCCCCCATTTCAACTGATAAAAAAAAAAAAAAACTTGATACAAGAGAACTAGACATTGTGATAAAGGAGAAAAATATGAGTTGTGTTGCTAATACAATGTCAGCACCAGGAAACTATTCTGTACAACTAAAGGTGAATTTTAAAAGCCCGACGTGCACCAATATTAGGGGATGTGAGAAAATCAGTGGGGGGGAAAAAAGGAGTCATTTTTTTCCACTGATTTTCTGTGGTTTTTGTTGGTTACAATAAACGCTGAGAAATTCATAGTGAAAATGGCACAAGCAGAGCGGATTTTAGAAGCTGGCAAACACACGTGTACTTGTTGCTGCACGCACAAATGAAAAGGTTTTTAAAAGGGGTGTGGGTGTGGTCTCGGCAGGGCATGGGCGTTCCAGGATTTAACCATAAAATTTGCATGGAAATACTTAAGTGCATTGGTGCATGCTGGGGTTCCCTGCAGCGTAACTTTACTTCTGCTATGGATAACATGTAAGTAGTAAAACAAAAATATATAGGCAGATAAGCGGGGTTTTAAAGGTCAGGACTAATAGGAGGCTATTAAACTAGGGGGGCTTTGGAAGTCCTATCCCTTAACTGGGCAAACTGGGAATGAACTGGGAAAACAGCCAATGGAGTCGGTGCATGTGGCTTTTAAAATTCTCCCACTTACAGGGTAGAAGTGGCATTTGTGTGCACAGGTGCACGTGCACATGTGTGCACAGTCAGGCTATTTTATAATATGCGCACATATGTTATAGAATGGACAAATGTCTACACGTGTGCATCTGCACACTGCATTGAAAGTTACCATCTTAGCAATCTTTGTTTTCAGTTTTTATTTTATTTTCATTATGAATTTCTCAGTGTTTATTATAACCAGCAATAACAGCATAAAATCAGTGGAAAAAAATGACTCCTTTTTTTCCCCCCACTGATTTTCTCCCTTTTTGAAGATTATAACAAACACTGATAAATTCCCATGGAAAATAAACTAAACATTAAAAATGTACAAAGTATGCAGAAAAAGTAGAGATCCTCAAATACCAAATGATGCACTCAGGTCCTAGATTTCAGGAAAACTAACTGTTAAAATTAGGGAGTACATCAAGGAGTCATTAGCTGGATGGGAAAATCTAGAGGAAGTAGATGAGCAGTGGGCAAAACTAAAAGGAAATATTATAAGAGCAACTAATATTTTTGTTGGAAAAAGAAGCAGCTATGGTTTTCTAAAGAAGTAGCTGAAAAAGTAAGGAAAAAGGTTAGCATTTATAAACTACAAGAGATCGCAAAAAAATGAAGACAGGCAACAGTATCTGGAGAAAATTAAGAGAAGCTAGGATAGTAGTCAGGAATGCAAAAATTCAAATTGAAGAAAAAATAGCAAATACAGTAAAACAAGGGAGAAGACTTCTTTTAGATAAGTTAGTGATAAAAAGAAGTACAAAAGTGACATTGTGAGACTCATAGATGAAGAGGAGGAGTATACAGAGGCTGATGAGGAAAAAGCACAATTGCTTAACAAATATTTCTGTTCAGTATTCACTGTGGAAGGGCCAGGAGCAGGACCACATAAACAAACACAAAAAGAAGCAAAAGTGAAGTAAACCTAAATTGATTTTCAGAAAAGTGTGTTTGTAAGGAACTAAGGGGGTTTTTTCAAAGCCTTTTCGCATGCAATTTGTGCGACACACCACAGGTGTGCGACATTAGGTGATGCAAATTAGGGGGAGGGGAGGAGTCGGGGCGGGCAGGGCGGAGTCGGCGGTGTTTTTGCTGCCGGCGATAATGTTACTAACATTATCGTCGACAGTTGCAAAAGCCAGCAGCTGGTGCACCGCAGCTGTCAAAATCGCACCGTCGTGGTGCGAAGGCTGCGGGCTTTCGCAGGCCTGCCTCCCCCTCCCCCCCTTCGCAGGATTCATCATTCTGCGATGAATGATGAATCCTGGCCGAAGTAAACTTAATATAGATACAGAGATGGGTCAGATGGGGTATCTCCGAGGGTTGTAAGGAAACTTAAGAGAAGTTCTGGCAGCTCTGCTGCAAGATCTTCTCAATGCTTCTTTAGAATTAGGAGTAGTTCCGGAGAATTGTGGACAGACAATTGTGGTCCTTATTCACACAAAAGTGGAAGAAATGAGGAGGCTGGGAAATACAGGCCAGTTAGTCTGACCTCTGTGGTGAGCAAATTAATGAAATCACCGCTAAAACATAGGATAGTGGTTTCTGAAATCCAATGGATTACACGATCCAAGGTGGCATGGCTTTACCAGAGGTAGGTCTTGTCAGATGAATCTGATCAATTTCTTTGACTGGGTGACAAGAGAGATGAATCAGGGGAAAGTGCTAGATGTAGTGTACTTTGATTTTAGTAAGGCCTTTGGCATGGTTCCACACAGGCAATATGGGGTAGATTTTATAAATGTACGCGTGGGCGTACTTTTGTTCGTGCACCAGGCGCGAACAAAAGTATGCTGGATTTTATAAGATACGTGCGTATCTTATAAAATCCGGGGTCAGCGCGTGCAAGGGGGTGCACATTTGTGCAACCTGCGCGCGCCGAGCCCAGCGCGTGCTGCCTGTTCCCTCCGAGGCCGCTCCGAAATCGGAGCAGCCTCGGAGGGAACTTTCCTTCCACCTCCCCTCACCTTCCCCTCCCTTACCCACCCCACCGGCCCTATCTAAACTCCCCCTACCTTTGTTGGCAGATTTACGCCTGCGGAAAGCAGGCGTAAATCTGCGCGCGCCAGCGGGCTGCTGGCGTGCCATCACCCGACCCAGGGGCTGGTCCGGAGGCCTCGACCACGCCCCCGGGCCAGCACCACGCCCCAGGGCCCGCCCCCGAAACGCCATGTCACTTGCAGCATGCCCCGAAACGCTGCATCACTCGCGGCACGCCCCCCCGACACGTCCCTGACACGCCCCTCCATGCAAGCCCCGGGACTTACGCGCGTCCCGGGGCTTGCGCACGCCGCCGAGCCTATGCAAAATAGGCTCGGTGCGCGCAGGGGGGTTTGGGGTAGGTTTTCGGGGGGTACGCGCGTACCCTTTTGAAAATCTACCCCTATATAAATAAATTAAGTGCCTTTGGTATGGGCCCTAAAGTGAACACTGGGTTAGAAACTGGCTGAAGAGCAATAAAGGATAGTAATGAATGGAGTTCACTCCGAGGGGAGAGACATTGCCTGTGGTGTGTCGCAGGATTTGGTCCTTGGAATACTGTTCAACATTTTTGTGAACAACATTATGGAAGGATTATTGGGCAAGGTTTGTCTTTTTGCTGATGATACCAAAATCTGCAACAGAGTAGACAGCCAGGAAGTTGTGGAAAACATAAGTAGGGATCTAGCAAAACTTGGCGAAAGTTCTAAAGTCTGGCGGCTAAATTTTAATGCTAAAAATTGCAGAGGTATGCATTTAGGCTGCAAAAATCCAGCACGAAAGAAGAATAGTGAAATATGGGAATAATCGTATCTGATGAACTTAAGGTGATCAAACAGGTGAATAAGGCAAAAGCCAGAGAGATGTTCAAGTGAATAGGGAAATGAATGGTCAGCAGAAAATAAAGGAAGTCCCTGGAAAGATCTCATTTGGAATACTGTATACAGTGCTGGAGACTGCACCTTCAAATGGATATAAATCATTTGAAGCCGGTCCAGAGGGTGGCTAGTAAAATGATCAGTGGTCAATCTAAAATATATGGGGATATACTTAAAGATCTAAACATGTAAACCCCAGAGGAAAGGGCGGGAAAGAGGAGATATGATGGAGACTTTGCAACACCTCCAAGGTTTCCATGCAGAGGAGGCAGGCCTCTTTCAAAGGAAAGGATGGTTCTAGAACAATGGAGTCATAGGATGAGGGTGAAAGGGGGTAGATTCAGAAGTAATCTAAATAAATATTTCTTTACAGAGAGGATAATGGATGCATGAAATGACCTCCCCATAGAGGTGGTGAAGACGAGGACAGTATCTGAATTCAAGAAGGCATAGGATAAATACAGAGGATTTCTGAGGGAATGGTATGGATTGCAAAACTTTGTCATTGGTATGAATGTTAAGACTGGATAGGCTGTAATGGTCTTTTGTTTTTGCCATCATATTTCTATGTTTCTAAGAAAATGTGGCAAATAGATACAGAAATAGCCTCAGTTATATTGAGTACACCCAGCCTAATATAAAAGTTTCCAAGCGCACCTTGATACACCTCTACATATTACATCTTATGAACTCCACAGTGAAGCTCTCTTTGGCACACTGTAAGAATTACGAAGAGCATTAGGAGTAAATTTTAGAGAAAGAGACCATGTCATATATACTCCAACTAAGGAGTGATATTCATTCCTTTTATGGAAAGAAAGAGGATGCCTATTTCACTGTTCTTTATAAAACACAGATAGCCTGTGAGGGAGAAGTCAAGCAGAGCTAAAACAGATATGGGAAATTGAGAAAAGGAGATAACCATAGGAACAGACTATGGCTCCAGAAAAATACTGCAAGGTCCATCTAGTTTGCCAATTCTTATATTATCACTTGAGATGTATGATAGATCGGGCTTGTCAAAAGCAACTATGCTATTATATCTGTATCACATAGGCTCAGTGGACAGGCAAGCTAATGAAGCCTGAAACCACATAATCTGGGTTAAGCTTTTATATTTTCTGACTCTACTAAAATCTGTATTACGTTAGAGTTCTAGTTTCAGATATACTCTTGTCTGCAAGTGTCTTCTTTTTCTTCTTGTGTAATATTTCTCTCTATTGACAAGCATGTTTCATATGAGTTGACCTCAGTAAACTCCCATATCATGCAATGGGCAGACCAAAATATGTTGTCTGGTGTCTGCCTCATGCCACAGTTGTAGGCCCTGGATCTAGCAGGGTGTCCCCATTTTGTCCTGTCAGCTCTTAACCTTCTCACTTGAATACGAGATTAAGGGGCTTCCAGATGTTTTCCATCCCTCATCTGTCCCTCAGGAAGTTTCTCAGTCATCCTGATGCCCATGCTTTCCTACTGGACAAGATCTAAGTCATGCCTGCCATGTTTCCTCACAGGCAGTCATTAAAAGTAAACCAATAACTAAATATGCAAGTCAGTAAGAGCACTTGTTGACTATTCAAACATATTCTCCTAGTCCACGGTGACTAGGCAAATATATTCTCCTATTTAAAAAATGGAACTGATTATGCCATTTGAAAGGCTGCTGGCGGGACATCGCCTGAAATAGTGTGTTCAGTTCTGGAGGCCATACCTCTAGAAGGATATAGACAGAATGGAGGTGCTCCAGAGGACTGACAAAATGGTGTAGGGTCAGCACCAAACATCTTATAAGAAGAGACTAAAGAACCTAAATATGACAGTCACATTCAAATAACTGAGAGATATTAATAACACACAAGAAGTAAACATTTTTCAAAGGAAAGCAACTTCTAGAAAAAGGAGTCATGTAATGAGACTCCAAGAGTGTGGACTCAGAAATAACATTAGCAAATATTTTTTCACTGAAAAGGTAATGGATGCACGCATACCCACCCAAAGCAAGTGATGGAGACTAAAAAAATAACAGAATTCAAGAAAGCATGGGATAAGCACAGAGGATCCTTAGTTGCAATAAAAAGTGAAAAGCTAGAAGAAGCACACTCTAGCGACACAGCAGTCTATGGGGGTAGTCAGGATGGTACCAGAAGGCTACAAACACCTAGAGATTGGCCAAGTTGGTGCAACAGGTTGGTGATGGTGGAGTACCATCAAGTCCATAGAGACCTAGGAGGCCAGATGTTTGGTTAACAGCCACAACAGTTCTGGTCACCACATCTCAAAAAGGATATAGCTGCACTGGAGAAAGTGCAGAGAAGGGCGACCAAAATGATAAGGGGCATGGAACGGCTGCCCCATGAGGAAAGGCTAAAGAAGTTAGGACTGTTCAGTTTGGAGAAGAGACGATTGAGGGGGGATATGATAGAAGTCTACAAATTAAAGGACTTGAACAAGTTAATGTAAATCGGTTATTTACACACTGAACCGATGATTTCAATGTGTTATCCACTATGACGCCTAGATCACTTTCTTGGGTAGTAACACCTAATATGGAACCTAACATTGTGTAACTATAGCATGGGTTATTTTTCCCTATATGCATCACCTTGCACTTGTCCACATTAAATTTCATCTGCCATTTTGATGCCCAATTTTCCAGCCTCACAAGGTCTTCCTGCAATGTATCACAAACTGCTTGTGATTTAAACTACTCTGAACAATTTTGTATCATCTGCAAATTTGATTACCTCACTCATCATATTCCTTTCCAGATCATTTATAAATATATTGAAAAGTAAGGGTCCCAGTACAGATCCCTGAGGCACTCCACTGCCCACTCCCTTCCACTGAGAAAATTGTCCATTTAATCCTACTCTCTGTTTCCTGTTTTTTAGCCAGTTTGTAATCCACGAAAGGACATCGCCACCTACCCCATGACTTTTTACTTTTCCTAGAAGCCTCTCATGAGGAACTTTGTCAAATGCCTTCTGAAAATCCAAGTACACTACATCTGCTGGTTCACCTTTATCTACATATTTATTAATTCCTTCAAAAAAGTGAAGCAGATTTGTCTTGGGTAAAGCCATGCTGACTTTGTTCCATTAAACCATGTCTTTCTATATGTTCTGTGATGTTGATGTTTAGAACACTTTCCACTATTTTTCCTGGCACTGAAGTCAGGCAAACCGGTCTGTAGTTTCCCGGATCGCCCCTGGAGCCCTTTTTAAATATTGGGGTTACATTAGCTATCCTCCAGTCTTCAGGTACAATGGATGATTTTAATGATAAGTTACAAATTTTTACTAATAGGTTTAGATTGTAAGCCCTCTGGGGATAGGGAAATCCCTACGGTACCTGAATGTAATCCACTTTGAAATGCTGAGAAAAGTGGAATATAAATCTAAATAAAAATAAATAAAATACTCAAGATGTTAAAGTACAAAGGAGGAAGACAACAATAACTGTTTTGGATAAGAAGTGATATCTTTCAAGCAGTCAGGCTCTGTGGTCGACTTGATAGCTGGGATATATCTTTGGCAGTGTGGACAGGAATAGCGGATTGGATGGGTCTATTTTCTGTCATCAACTATATTGCTAGTTTCTGACATGACTGTTTTTCCTTATGATTCTGTCACCAATTGACCACTGGCAGTGCCCCAGAATTCAAAGCACATTTCGGAGCGCCACTTCTGCAGCTGGAGAATAGAGAATAGGATTCAATGAAAGACCACCTGACCTTCCCTCAGCTCTAGCAGTGCTTACCATGGATCAGACAAAATATCCCAATCTTCACTCCAGAAACCTTAGGCCCAGATGATCAAGAAAGGAAAAACACCTGCCTGTACAGAGAGTCTAAATACTGTATAAATATTGTCTACATTTGTCAGGATACACAAAGGGCACATGCACTTCAGGGCTGTTTCCTGCCAACCTTAGCAAACAGAATCCCCCTAGCTTTTTCATCAAAACAAAAGCGGGCCAATACAGTACAGCGCGCTCCTCTATTGGATGCGCATTTTCAACGTGCTAGCGTTACCCCTTATTCAGTAAGGGGCCAAAAACGCGCGTCCAACCCCCCCGAACCTAATAGCGCCCGCAACATGCAAATGCATGTTGATGGCCCTATTAGGTATTCCTGTGCGATTCAGAAAACAAAATGTGCAGCCAAGCCATACATTTTGCTTTCAGAAATTAGCGCTAATTTCTTCAGGCACCGGAAAGTGCACAGAAAAGCAGTAAAAACTGCTTTTCTGTGCACCCTCTGACTTAATATCATGGCGATATTAAGTCGGAGGTCCCGAAAGTTTCCAAAAGTAAAAAAAAAAAAATTTGAAGTCGGCCCGCGGCTGTCAGGTCGAAAACCGGACGCTCAATTTTGCCGGCGTCCGGCTTCTGAGCCGATGGCTGTCAGCGGGCTCGAGAACAGACGCCAGCAAATTTGAGCGTCGGCTGTCAAACCCGCTGACAGCCGCCGCTCCGGTCCAAAAGGAGGCGCTAGGGACGCGCTAGTTGTCCCTAGTGTCTCCTTTTGCTGTTTTTACCGCCGGGACCTAATTTGAATAGTGAATCGTGCGCACAGGAGAGTGGCCCTGTCTCCCGCGGACTTTACTGTATCGGCCCGATAGTGTGGTTTGCCTTAGTCCACTTGAAGATGTAGAGATACGATTCAATAAGTACTATAAATTGTAGATTATACTTTTCTTCTTTACTAAGATGACTTAATACATGTGTGGCTCAAAAGCTATGTTCCCTTTTTGTCTGGTTAATAATTCTTCAATGACATACTGAGGAAAGCATAGCCCTCAAAACCCTAATTGCAAACGTAGTATGTACTAAAAGTTTTTTTCCCTCATTCTGAGAGCCATTTCCAAACTGACAGTCCCCCACTTGTGTGCAGTCTTTTTTACCCATGGACCTTGTACCTAATTTTTCAAAGAACCTGCCTACATTGCATATGTTGTTTTTTTAAGGTGAAGTTTCAATGGAAAATGCTACGTGTAGATTTGAAAATAACAGTCTCTACATGTCCTCTGCCTCTCCTGATCTACAATACCTCTGGGAATGCCTCATCATCATCTGGCTAACAGATTGTGTGCTATAGAAGATCTGCATCTTCTTAGTGAGATGGAGGGAAATTTTCAGACAGCCAATTTGCTTGCCCTCTTTGGGGGTAATTTTCAAATATCTCATCTAAATTAGCAGTAAAAATGCACGTTAAGTTACATCAGTTTCAAAGCAGATTTAATGTGCACAAGTCTGCTTTGAAAGTTATCCTACCAAGGGTACATGGGAATTTTAGGGGAAATTTTATGTATGTACTTTTGAAAATCCAAAAGTGTGTCTGTAAATCCAAATCCCTCCCCCAACTTGGCTCCCAGGAATGCCTTTCAGTCCAGGCAAACATTTGCGCAAAAGTTCACGTTTTTCACACATATCAGGTAGGTAATTTTATACCAGGCCGGTACAATGCTGTTTTACCAGCGGGGACAGTTTGTAGAAATTGCCTTCCCTGTCTCTACAGGCATAACTTGGGCACGCCGTAGCTTACGGATGACCGCCCCTCCCACCCTTGACCACATGACAGCCGAGTAAGATAAACCATGATATCCTTTATTGAGTGGAAGAAACGGCCACAGCCAAAAATAGCATTATAACATTATTACAATATTAATATCCACTAATATTGCAGCAGTTTAAACACAATTGGCATTACCTCTAGCCAATGCCCTCACCGGTAAACTTCCTTGCTTTTCCCCACCCCTCTGCTTTTGGAGACGGCAGCCCTCCATCCTTCCGCTCCGTGAAGGTTGGTAAACCATTGGCACCCCGCTCCGTGAATGCCAATCCGCCTTCCGCTCCGTGAAGGGGAACGCCCGCCACTGGCATCCCGCTCCGTGAACGCCTCCGTGGCTACTGCCGCTCCGTGCAGTATTCTGCCGCCTCCTCCCACCCCTGGCCTTGCGGGCCGCAGTTCTTGCTTATGCCAGGCCTTCATTGGGCCACCCCCAGACCGGCCATTATCTCGGTCTCCGCCATGCTTAGTTGTATCCATGTCCCCGCTTTCCCCTTATGCAAAGTCCTTCACCAAAATATTCCCCCCCTATGCAGCGACACATGTCCTTATGCTCCGCTCCGGTGAGGGCCCCTGCCAAAGTAGGAAACAGTAAAACCTTATTTGTTTCCTACCCCCACTAATTAACTAAAGCTGCTGTGGCCGTTTGCAGAGCGAGGAATGAAGATATCTACCCCCCACATCTGATAAGTGCACCCCGTCTGTTCTATACATGCCTGGGCATGTGTGAGAAATATCCTCATGTGTAATGACGTAGCCCCCTATTGCCCTCAACCAGGTCCCCACTTCTTTGTTTAATTTGCGCCTGCTTTTTTTTTTTTTTTTTTTTTGGCTTTATGCGACCTCGCGTCCCGCCATACCAATCGGGGGATAATATGGGACCACACCAATCCCACGTCTGGCCATATAGCCTTAATTGCAGTCAAGTCCTTCTTGATAGAGATTATTAGGTCAATGTTCTTGACTGCGACCAAATCGTTACCCTCCCAAATGAAAGATGATAATATCAGGCCGTGGTAATTGCCTGGCGTATTGGAGGATGCAAGGCATTAGTTGGACCCACCTCATCCCTCGGTTGCCCAGCCAGAATATGCTGGCCTTGCTATGCGGTATGCCCATCTGATCGCTGGAGGTCTTTTTCTTGTTTCTAATGTGCGCCCAATAAATGTAGGAGTGCCCCATGATCCATATCACTTTCGCGCTCCCAGCTGACGAGTCTATGATAGATAAAATAAAACGGTTATGGGGAACAGGATGTTAAATATATGCCGTTTATATTTCCAAGTGAAACTGTTCATTGGGCCGTATGTTTATTGGGCCGGATGTATGATTTGAATTTACCGGATTTCCACCACCCTACCGCTTTAATTTGATCTTCGTTTAAACCGCTGCTGCAGGCAAAGGATGCTGCACCTATTCGGAATGAATGTGTGTGATAATCGCCCGCGTCTTCCCCTATTTTTTCCAATCCTTTGCGCAGTATACTGATGAACTGGTAACGCGATAGCGCGTTGCCATCTTTGTATTTTAGTAAGGGCCCCCCCCCCCGGCGGGCGTACTTTGAGGTATTCTCTTGCGGCCCTTACGGGGCATATCTCCCCCATATGAGCGGGGTATAACGTAATCCAACGACCTACTGCCCGTTGGTCATTCTTTGCTCGCCTAATAAAGATCTGTACTGCCTCCTTAACCATCCTTATGTTTTCTATCGGGAGACCCCCATCCGATGCCCTGGTGGTAACCTTGCCCTCGGGATCAACTCACTGTTTCTAAATGCCCCAAAGAACATTAGTGAAAAAGCCACAGTCCATGGCTTAACCTCATAATTGTCCCAAACTAGGCTGGGGAGCTCTTTTACCAGTGCTTGAAGCAGCATCGGTTGTGATAGGCTTTCTGGTGTCCCCTCTAACTGGTGCTTGTCGCCGCCAACCCTCTAATATCTTTTTAATGAGAAAAGAGTTGCTAATGGTGCCTATACCCAATAGTTTGGAGACGAAAAACAATAGCAGCTACGTGTTGCCCTGCCTGTGCTCTGGATACACTGAGTTCTTGAGGTGGAGTAAGAACTCTGCTACATTTCTCTCTGTCATTGTTCCCTGAACTGTGTGTTTTTTGTTTGGCAAAATTGTTGGAACAAGCTCCATCCGCGTGAATATGCTCTCCAAGTACTCTCTGCCAGAGCCGATCTCAATATGGAGCTGATCCCGGGCACCTTAATTCCCAAATCCAAGGAGGGATGCGATATGGCTGATGCTTTGCTTCCGGGGCCAGGAATCTGAAACGAGACCACTGACAACGAGGACAATGCGTCAGCGATGCAGTTAACCTCCCCTGGTACGTACTTAGCCTTAAAGACAGGTTAATGCGCAGGCAGAGCAGTACTAAATCCCGCAATAGCCTAATGACCCTGGGGGAGTGAGCGGTGAGCGAATTTATAGCCTGAACAACCGCCATGTTGTCTGCCCAAAAAAACCACTCTTCTATTGTGGAAACATGATTTCCACATGTGTATTGATGCAACAATGGGGAACAATTCAAGAAAAGTGATGTCTCTGAGCAACACCCTTGGCTTCCCACTGGACTGGCCATCGTTCCACACACCATTGCCGGCCAGATAGGCCCCAAATCCCACCACTCCCCGCTGCCGTCGGTGTAGAGTTGCAACTCCCTATGGTATGAGTGGGTCCCTCCAAACCGTCCGTCCATTATATTCCCCCAGGAATGTTTTTCCATACTATGAGGTCCTCCCTGAGCTCCTTGTGATTCTAATGAAATGATGGCTCTTGTGAATACCAGCTGTGGCTTGGGACAGTCTTCTAATGAAGGGCGACCCATGGGCATGATCTTGCAAGCGAAGTTAAGATGACCAATGAGTGACTGCATTTGTTTTAGCGTGATTTTGCGTGAGTGTTCAGTATAGATATGTTGGCGCGTTAACGCTTCTAGCTTTGCGGGTGGTAGGCGTGTTGACCATTTGCAGAGTATCCATTTCGATACCGAGAAATGACAATTTTTGTGACGGTCCTTCTGATTTGTGCTGGCTAGTGGAATACCTAATTCGTCCGCTTTCCGGGTGAATGCTTCGAGGGCTTGCGCCAGGCCTGTGTGTCCCTATGGCCGGTAAACAAAAAATCATCCAAATAGTGTATGATTTTTCCTTTCCCGATGTCCTGCTCTACAGCCCATTGCACAAATGTGCTAAACCTCTCAAGTAGGCGCAAGATATAGAGCAGCCCATCGGGAGGCATTTATCGAAGTAATATTTACCTCGGAATTGAAACCCCAACAGATGGAAGCAGCTTGGATGTATGGAAGCAAGCGGAAGGCTGATTCAATGTCGGCTTTTGCCAACCATGCCCTTGCCCCAATGCCTCACCATGTCTAATGCCTGGTCGAATGAGGCGTAGGCAACCGAGCATGCTCGGGGTCCAAGTAATCATTCACTGACCCCCCTCTGGGAAGGATAAATGGTGAATCATTCGGAATTCCCCTGGCTCTTTTTTGGGAACCACACCCAAGAGGGGAAATCCTAAAATGGGGTAGCGGTTTGTCATTGAATGGGCCTTCCACCCTACCCATGTCGCTTTCTTTTTTAATCTTTAGTGCTATGACCTCTTCATTTTTCCTTGCAGATAACAGATTCTTAGCCTCTGTGGCGGTTTCTGGCCCCATGAAAGGTATGCGGAAGCCTTGGGAAAACCCTTCGTATAGCCATCTTGCCTCCTGGGGCTGATAACCCATTAAACCAGCGTTCTCAACCTGTGGGTCGCGACCCCGGGGGGGTCAAACGACCAAACACCGGGGTCGCCTAAAGCCATCGGAAAATACATATTTCTGATGGCTTTAGCCGCTGAGAAGTCGCGCTACCATCTGCTGCAGCGCTATTCAGCTGAAACGCACGCCGTTATGGGTGCGCGTTCCAAACTGAATGCCTGAGCGCATGCGCAGACGTGATTGCATCATCCGTCCGGAGCCTAAGGGCGGGGGAAGCGGGGGAACGCTCCACAGTCCATAGCAGCGCATTACATGTGTCCGGTGCTTGCTGACATCATCAGTGGGCGAACGCAGCAAGCGCCGGAGGACAGAAGCCTAGGAGGCGGAGAGCCAAGAGAGCCTGCGAGACAGCCTGCTGGTGTAAAAAAGGTTAATAATGTAAAAACAGTACACACACCATACACACATTACTGTGTAAGGAGCTTTGTGTGTAATCATTACACAGTACACAAAGCAGCTTACACTTACACGAGCACCATACATTTAAAAATGTGAACTACATCGGTATTATACTATAAGATGTAGTTCACACTGTTCCCCAATGTATAATTATGTTTAATTTGTAGCAATGAGAATACATAATGCATATCATGTATTTACATTCCGAATCATAACTGTAGCAAAATTACAGTTTTGAAGTAGCCACCAAAATTATTTTTGGTTTGGGGTCACCGCAAACATGAGGAACTGTATTGCGGGGTCACGGCATTAGAAAGGTTGAGAACCACTGCATTAAACCGACCTGTAAGCTATGTAGTTAATGGGGGTCGGTGCTCTGATGAGTTTAATGGTGCTCTGTATGTGGGATGGTACCGCCCCTTGTGCATTTTGTCTGAGGGTGGCCTGCACCGCATCCCATACAGGCGTGCCTGAATTTGCAGGCAGCAGCGAATCTGCAAAAACCAGAGTTGAACAGCCGACAGATGGGAGCCCCCCCGCCCCTGAATCTAGTGGCTTGACCAAACCTTTGCCCTTGACGAAAGGGCTGACCTTGGCGAAATGGGAATCTACCAGGAAAAGTGTGTTGGCGAGGTGTTAACCATGTATTCGGATGGTATGCATTACCAGCGAAGCCAGGGATGACCTCCTGCGCCGGTCTGTAAGGTGTGATTTTTGAGAGCCAGAGATCAATATCTTTGCGATCCCAGTCTAAACTGGGGTTCACAGCCATATTCCTTCTGAACTGCTCATCATACTCTAACCAAGCCGTACCACCATAAGTGCGATAAGCACCGCAAATAACGTCTTGGTAAGCGAATAAAGAACAATACTTTTCAGGGTATTTCTGGCCTATAATGGTTGACAGAATTCTGAAACCTGCTGACCAATTTGCTAGCGTTCTAGCGATGAAGGGTTTGTCCCTAGCTGATAGTTTGCACGCTTCGTGGCATTTGGGATCGGAACCCTCCCCCTCTTTCCTGAGCAACTCGAATATATCAACATATTCACTGCGCCATATTTTCTCTTTTATTGCTTCTGACACATGCGCAGTTAGTGAGCCAACGGTACATGTGTATTGTGAAGCGTTATTGATGTTCATGGCTGCATGATGCCCATTTGTCCCTACCTGACACACCGTTGTTCCAACTGCTGTAGCTGTGGCTGGGGTTTGTGGCCAGGTAAAGTTTCCCCCATGTGTCGTCCTGACTGCCCTGTTTCCTGAGTAACAGGGTTTTGTGGTGGTCTTGTGTTAGAATTACCCTGCCCGTGCCAGGTATCAAAAATTGCTTTCATAGCAGCGAAAATCATTAGGAGCGCCTTGTGGCCCCAGCCACACTTCGCTGCCCTTCGTTAGCGGTGGGTAACCGGGCTGTGTTGGGGGAACCTGCGCATTAGCCTGGCCCAGGTTTAGATCAGGTACTCACAGTTCTGTCCTTCTTGCAGGTGCCCGTGTTGCCCGACAGCTGTGGTCACATGATGGTGGATGGGCGCTGCCAGCTGAACTGTTGGTGCTGCCTGCTGAACCTTGCTGTGGACCGATGGGCACTGAGCCATACTGCAGGGGGGACGGGCTGTCGGTAGGCGTTAACGCAGCCAGCATTGACTTCACCCTGTCCGTGCCATGGACAGCAGCTGCTGCCAAGGTTTGGTCCATGAGCCCGTAGCTCTCCTTCGGTTCCCATGCTGTAGCTCGTTTGTGGCGGTGCTGCCTGTGTCGGTGCTGCAGGGGTCGGGGCCGTTCTGCAGGGGTGGTGCCCCGTGAAGGGGGTTGCTCCGGAACATAGCAGCCCAAATGGCTGATGCTATGTGGTTGTTGTCTGTTTGTTAATTTTCTCTTCTTATTCCTCTGTGTCTTATTCTTTTTGTCGACCTCTGGCGTTGCCGCGAAGTTTTCTTGCAGTTTTCTTGGCTTCCGCCGTGCTCGCTTGGCTGGAGCCTGAGCCTAGTCCGGCATAAGTGTGGACGGGCCGGAAGCCATAGGAAACTGATTGGTAGACATGCTGTGTAGACATATAAATTGGTTAGATCCCAAACTGGATGGGAATAGGATGGGGGTGGGGGCAGCTGAGGAAGGTGGGGGGGGCGAGGGGCGGCCGGACTCCTGGGGAGGCGGGAGTGCCGGTGCATTGGGGGGGGGGGGCATGGGGATAAAAGAAAAGTAATAGTAAAAGAAAATCCTGAAAGTCCATGTGCTGACCTCCCAAAATGGCCGCTGCCATGTGCTGACCTCCAAAATGGCCGCTGCCATGTGCTGACCTCCAAAATGGCCGCTGCCATGTGCTGACCTCCAAAATGGCCGCTGCCATGTGCAGACCTCTGCTGGCAAGCCCTTACAATAAGAACCCAAATACCATGCTAAGATGTAAGCTGACCTTTCATTAATATTTTAATTTACTTTGTATAGAGCTGCATAGCGCAGCCTAAATCATATCTATCAAGCTGAGGGTCCTGTACCCTTATAATTCAGTATAAACGTGCACATGGACAGCTGTCCCTTTACATGGTAACCGAATACTAACTATCCCCTTTAGGATTAATATAAAAAACATCCTGTTAACCTGGCTGAGCACTCAAATGCCGTACCGCTGTCCCATAGACATATCATCAGAATTCCCAACTACGGATGCTGGCTACTTTTTAATTGTCAGAATACTTAGGAATAACAAAGCACATCCACAGGTTGTTGAGGTAGCATGGTAGACATGAAGCCTGCCCACTTCCTAGCAATTTAGAGAGCGAGGGGTAAAGCAATACATAGAAAACGTCGATTTTAAAGTAAAGCAAGCCTACACAGTGCTCTAACCACTGAGCTACCAAGCCTGCTACTGCCAGCCATGTGCTCTAACCACCTATGCATTCACCATGTGCAGACCCCTTCAATGGCGTTTCTTAAAAGGCTACAAGTGAAAGATAACCAGCCCTGCACTCGCTGCCCTTTCAATAAATACAGCAACATGCAGCGCAAGCATTGTGCTGAAAGCCAGCCATGAGTTCATAAAATATATTATAATAACAGGTAAAGTGTGGCCATGTGCCCATGGCGGTTCACTAAAGATATATTAGTTAAAATATATATAACCAGCCAGTGCTAAGGCATTTCCTTAAATAAAATAACATTCCAGGCAGAAGCAGCCATGCATTCAAAGCCTTTTCATTAAATAAAGTACTGGTAATGCAGAGCCAGTTCAATGCAAAAGGGGGGAGGGGGTGAGCATACCTTCCAGACCTTAGCAACACAAATTACCATTAATATTCTCAACATTTTGCCTATAAGCCACAAAATCTTTGTACTTTACCCAATGATGTAATCAAAGAAATCTTTCCTGCTCCTTTAGCTGATCTGCTCCTCTTACAGCACAGCCGTGCTGGAGGCAAAGTGAAAGTAAAAGCAAAACTGTTGTAGCACAGCCGTGCTGAGGTCAGCCTGTTACAGCACAGCCGTGCTGAGGTCACCTGTTACAGCACAGCTGCTGAGATCAGCTGTTGCTCTCCATTCCAGGCTGCAAATGTGCTCCCCCCACCCCGCACTACCTCTAAGTACCTGAGCTCCCAGACGCCGCCTTCTTTGCTCATTGGCTCCTGCTCCGTTTTGCACTGGGCCCACTAATCCTATTGTCCGCAACTTTCCCCCTAGCCCCACACACCCTTGGGCTGTGCCCTCCACCCCCTCCCCTTGTCTACAGCACGGCTGCCCAGTTATACGGCCCTTGCCTCAAGAGGCAGAGCCTCCTTAAGTCATCAAGGCCGCCCCTAGGTGGCCAAGAGCACATAACACAGCCGCCTCCCATAGCCTCCCTCTCTAGTTTTATTTGAATGAGGGGTCCCAACATCTAGCCCTTGGGACCCTTATGGTGAGGAACAATAGTAGGTGGACACAGCCCAAGGGATAGATCCGGAAGGGGAAATGTAGGGCAATTAATATAGCAAGCCCAGGTGGTCACAAATAAGGTGGGAGAGAGACAGAAAAGGTAATAAAAGGTCCAGGTCAGGGCAGACAAATAGCAGCAGGAGAGAGGCAGGGAGGCAACAGAGGTTTTATACTTCTTCAGAGTTTCAGCAGGAAATCCTGTACTGAGGCTGTATGGCAGCCTCAGTACAGTACCATCATCGATGTCCCAAGGTCAGTGTCCTATTCTAGTTCAGACCAAGGGAAACAGGGGAGGAGATTGGTCCACGGATCAGCGGATGAAATGCAGCTGGATATCAGGTACGTGGGGTGGTCTGTGGATAATCTTCCTCATTATAAAGCAGGTTGAAATGGCTTGGGAGAAGGTGATTGTGTGTCTATTTATGGAACTAGATCAGCGCACTATAGACTGGGCAGTGTGTTGAGCTGTTGCCATCTGATGTTATGGTTTATCACCACATGGCATTAGAGTCTGAGGAATGGTAAAATCTGGGATGGGAATAAAGAAGAAACAGATAAGAGCATCAGGACATGGAGGGACCAGAGGAGAAAGAGAGAGATGAAGAGGAGTGGCACTGAATAGCGAGGGACCAGAATGAGATGGTCTCTCTCAGGGACCTGAGAGAGACCAGATAGAAACAGAGCAGTGAGAGGCCAGACAGAGATGCTGGCAGAGGAGCAGCAGGGAGAAGAGAGAGATCCAGATGCAGAGCAGCAAGAAACCAGATACAGATGCAGAGGAGGAGTGACCAGGGACCTGAGAGAGATACAGGCAGATGAGGAGCAGCAGGAACATGAGAGATACAGATGTGGAGTGGCAAGGGACCAGACAGAAATAGAGTCAGAGCAGGAGCGGCGAGGAAACCAAATAGAGATGCAGACAGTCAAGGAGCAGCGGGGACACAATTGAAGATCCAGGTGTGGAGTAGGGAGGGATCAGATAGAAATGCAGCCAGAGGAAGAGCGGCAAGGGACCAGACAGAGATGCAAACAGACAAGGAGCAGCAGTGACATGAGAGAGATCCAGATGTGGAATAGCGAGGGACGAGATAGAGATGTAGACAGAGGAGGAGTAACAAGGGACCAGATAGAGATGCAGACAGACGAGGAGCAGCAGGAACACGAGAGAGATCCAGATGTGGAGGAGCGAGGGATCAGATAGAGATGCCATGAAGGAGAGGCGAGGATATAAATAAGGTGGGGCAGAGGGCCCCCTGTTGGCCCAGAGAGCAAGTGAACTACTAGACTGAAGGAACTGAGACCATGAGAGAGTACCCTACATGGAAAGGCAGTTACTACCCTTTACAGAAGGTATAGGGTAATTACAGAAAATGGCAGCTGCTACCCTTAACAGAAGGCATGAGGCTAACTGCACAGAATGGCAGTTATTACTCCAGAAGGCATGGGCCCTCGCAGGCCCAGAGATCAAGGACTGCAGGAACAGAAGTGAGTATGTTGGGTGTGATTGCGCACACACACAACATATTTACACTTCACAACAGATTCATGAGGCAAAGAATATAGGAGGTATGGTGTGATTTACACACCCAACAGATCAACGAGGCGCAGAAGGCCCTTCAGGCCCAGAGATCAGGTGGATTGCAGGAACAGAGAGCGTAAGCATGATGTGTGTTTTTGAACAAATACTCACACATAGGGGCCGATGTAATAAGACCCACGGCAAAACAGGTGCTCGATATGTGCACGGGTTTTGATCGCAGCGCACAGCTGAAGTTGCCGCTTTCACGGGATGTAAAAAAATTAATTATGCAAATGATTTACACGCAGAGATCCTCACACGTACGGAAAAATGCGCATACCTAAGCTTGGTACAGGGCCTATGTAATAAGCGGCCACACCACTTAAAACCCACACCGATGGGGGGGTGCTACTGAGCAGCGCTAGAAGATGGCCGCATAGTGGCTCATGCTCCCTCCCAAGCTCTAAATTTATAACATTACTGGCAGATAGCTGGAAGTTTTTCCTTTCACAACCAGGCGATCAGCTGTGGGAACCGGCAGGATGACCGCAAAAAAAAAGAGTCGCCATCTCAATTTTCCTTCAGTAAAGTAGCTGATATTCTTCCATCCGACGATGATGGCGAGCAGGCCCTCCAGCAGCGGGCTGACTTAATAGAGCCCCCTGCTTTGAGCCCTGGACCGACACCTACTGCAGAACAACTAGCGGGCAGCTTACATCTAGATATCCCCACACGGTCCGAAATCCACGCCTGGTTCAGCGAAATACGTACTGATCTCAAAAGCTGCAAAGCAGATCTATTGGCGAGTATGGGCGAGCTGAGAGATGATTTAAATGCTATGGGGCACCGCGTGGATGAACTAGATACACGAGCCGACAGTCAGAGCGCCAACTTGGAAACGCTAAATCAAGAATCCAAGCAATTATCCCAAACAGTGGAAACGATGGCAGACAAAATCGAGGACTTGGAGAATCGCTCCTGCCGATCTAACCTTCGCATCCGGGGGATGCCTGAACAGACCTTTATAAAGATAGCATGATGACGGCGGCGACCATTTGCAAAGCTATCCTTTTAGATCACAGATCCCCCTCAGAAGAATCACGGCCTGAACCGGTGATTGAACTCGAAAGAGCTCATCAGGCGCTGGGGCAAAGGAGAGATAACCAACCCAGGGATCTAGTTCTTAAATTTCTCAACTTCAAGCAGAAGGAGGAAGTCATGGCAGCGGCATGCTCCCACCCTGGCTGGACCTGGCAGGATAACATCATCGCCATTTATAACGATTTGGCACCTTCGACCCTTCAAAAGCGCTACCAACTCAGAGAGGTGACGGGGGCACTTCGAAATGCAGAAATCAAGTACCGATGGGCTTTTCCATTTGCCCTACTATTTCAATATAAAGGAATTTCTTACAAGATTAAGTCGCTGGAAGACACTGGTCATACTTTCAAGGAGGCTGGTCTAGCGATCACATTTCCTACAGAGACATCTTCCTTCAAGTCCAAGCCGACGGATACCACGCCAAGATGGCGACGCCCTGAATCTGGCCGGGGACGCCTTCGGCGGCAAAATACCCCAGCCAGCTTGTATCCTGCGGACAAAGGCTGACCCACATTGATCACAACTGCAGACCTGCTAATCTAGTGATGGTGATGACTTTGTGTTTTTCTAAATGTACCCTGCTTAGTCACCAATGCTCAGCCACAAGGCTTGGTTAATTCATTACCTTCCCACCAGTTTTAATGTCTTCGTTTACAAAGCCAGAAGGTGGGATACCCGGCTATCTTCAATAGCTGTTTAATATTGAGTTTAGCAGTTAAAATTATGTTTGTTTGCAGAGAGTTTGGGAGGGGGGGCTGGCTACTGGCCGGCAGCGCTGTTACTCTTGTACCCCCAGGGCTAAGGTCCGCGGATAGAGTGAGCGGATCCTTACTTGTGTTTCACCCACACATGATAGAGGCTCAGTGGAACTTGCTAAATGACAAGAAATTCCCCAATAACTAGGGTATGGGGCAACATTACATCAATTTCTTTTCAAATGGGTTTATTGTCTTTGTGGTATGTCAACCTTATCTCATATGGCTAACACTTTCTTTATGTAACTATCATGGTTAAAATAGTCTCACTTAATGTCAAGGGGCTCAATTTATACAGAAAGAGATTTCTCCTTAAACAGGAGCTTCAACACCAACAGGCCGATATAGTTTATGTTCAAGAAACGCACTTAAAGAATCGACATGGTCACTTGTTATCTTACAAGACTCATCCACATGTATATCATGCAGGCTGTGGTGGTAGTAATAAATACGCAGGGACGGGGATATTACTTTCAGCGTCCTTAGTACATGAATATCTATCTCATGTCGCAGACCCTAATGGCAGGTACCTCTTATTGAAACTCAGACTGGCCAATCAGGTGTGCACTCTTGTTGCTATTTACGCCCCAAATAGGGGCTATAATTCTTTTCTGGCAGAACTGCGGGGCTTGCTTCTGGAGCAGGCAGAAGGCAATATAATTTTAGGTGGGGACTTCAATGTTACATTGCAGCAGGATATAGACAACTCGAATCCACATTCACATACGCCATATGCATTACACAGACAACTAAAGTCCCTCATAACAGATTGGACTTTAATGGATATTTGGAGGAATCGCTTCCCCAAATCTCGCTCCTATACATTCTATTCTGCACCACACAACAGCTACTCTCGTATCGACTATTTCCTTGTTGATAAGCAATTAGGCAACCAAATCCGTAAGACGGATATTGATGCTATTTCATGGTCCGACCATGCTCCCATAACCTTAGAAGTGGATATGAGTGATGGGGACAAGGGGGAGCGCTTTTGACGCCTGAATGAATCGCTATTGCAAGATACATCCTTTGTTCAGAAACTTACACCCAACTTCAGGAATATTTTGACTTGAATACTGATCCTGAAGTAAATCCTGGTATAGTCTGGGATTGTTCCAAGGCTTTTGTACGGAGCTTGTTAATTTCTAGAGCAGCTGCTTGTAAGCGCCTAAGGGAACAAGCCAGAATGTCCCTGTTACATAAAATTAAGTCCCTATCCTGGGAACATATGCGAACACTATCCTCACGCTGTTACCAGAAATTATTGGCTGCAAAATCTGAGTTATATAAGTTGGATAACGCACAGCTGATCCATGCGTTAGAAATTACAAAACAGGCCTATTATGAAGGGGGAGATAAAGCAGGGCGGCTATTGGCTCGCAGCCTGAAAGCCAGGACTGCTCATAATACCATCTCTAAAATTAAGAGTACTAAGGCTGAAATGTTAACAGCCTCTAGGGAGATCAGGGAAGTATTCTCTGCTTTTTATGGCCAATTGTATAGCCAGGATGCATCTATTGAATTGACAGCATAAAGCAATATTTACAGGGTGTTGGCTTGCCGAGTCTCACCTCTACGCAACAAGAAGCCCTGGAGGCCCCTATCACGCTAGAGGAAGTTTTAGCGGTCATAAAGTCCCTTAAGCCCGGGAAGGCCCGGGTCTCCATGGCCTCTCAGGGGTATATTATAAAAAATGTTCTCATGTTATAGCTGGCCCGCTGGCTTAATTTTTTAATAGCCTCCGTGAAGAGGGGAAACTAGCACCCCAAGCGAATGTTGCCTGTATAACGGTGTAGGCTAAACCTGGGAGGGATCCCACGCAATGCGCCTCTTACAGGCCTATTTCACTCATCAACGTTGACCTTAAGCTATAAGCCCGGATTTTGGCAATTAGACCTAATAAGTACCTCCCGTCATTAGTCCATACTGACCAAGTAGATTTATCCCGCACTGTATGGCCGCTGACAATATCAGGAAAGTCCTAGATTTAATGTGGTGGGTTCATAGAAGGAAGGAACCAGCAGTCCTGCTCTCCTTGGACGCTGAAAAGCGTTTGACTTAGTCCATTGCCTTTTTTATTTTCAACCCTACAAAAAATGGCCTTTGGGCCATACTTTCGCCAGTGGGTTCAAAGGCTGTACGATCAACCCAGGGCGCGGGTGAAGGTGAACAATGGCTATGGTTCTGCTTTTGCTATTGGTAGGGGCCCTCGGCAGGGTTGCCCCCTTTCACCGCTGTTGTTTGCATTATACTTAGAGCCCCTTACCACTAAAATCCGCGAATCCCTGGAGATTAAGGGTGTCGAGCTTGGAGCAGCCAAGTACAAACTATCGTTGATCGCAGACGATGTGCTACTAATTTTAACTGACCCCCTGTCATCACTCAAAGGGGTTATGCGTGAGTTGGACATGTACAGTGCTGTTTCAGGCTTGAAGGTTAACCTCGATAAATCAGAACTGCTTAATATTAATCCGAGCCCAGAGGTGGTGAGGATGATAAAAGAGCGCTTTCCTTTTAAGTGGGCAAAAACACATATTAAGTACTTAGGAGTTCGGATATCGCCTCAGCTATCTGATTTATATCAACTGAACTATCAACCTTTGGTTGATAGGATCCTTACAGATATGAGCCGATGGAATAAGGGTATGTTTTCTTGGCTGGGCAGAATTGCTGTTGTCAAAATGAATATCCTACCAAAACTCCTCTACTTGTTTTCCTCCCTACCTGTATATATTCCATCTCCTATCCTCCGCAATTGGCAGAGGAGGATTTTTTATTTTATTTGGCGCAGGCGCCCGCCCAGACTCTCTCAAGCTCTCCTTTACTTACCCAAAACGCAGGGAGGTATGGGAGTCCCCAATATTCTCTGGTATTACTGCGCCGCCCAATTGAGAGCATTAATTGACATTAACCGCTCACAATTTCCCAAGCAGTGGGTTCAACTTGAACAGGCCATGGTGGGCACTATGGCACTTGTAGCGATGCCTTGGCAACCGTGCTCTACTTGGAGGCTGGTACAATGCATCCCATGGGCTTTGGAGACCACTCTGCGTATCTGGGAGCAAACACGCAAAAACTGGTGGGGAATTACACATATTTTTATCAATCCTCGTTAGCTTATAATGAGCGATTTGCCCCGGGTCACTCTTCTCCACACTTTAAATACTGGCAGGAGAAAGGGATAAATACTATAGGGCATTTCTTATCCCAAGGAAGTTTTCTCTCAATGGAGCAGCTGTCACTGAAATATAATTTCAAACCCCCTAACTTTTTGGTGTATGCACAGATTGTTCACTTTATCTGTGTCTTGCAACAAGCCAAATCGCTCCGCCCTGGAAGATCTCTGGTAGAATCTTATTTTTCAAAACCCACGCCAATAATCCGCACATAAAAGCAAGTGAGCGAGCAAACGGGTCACCCTAGTAAGTGAAAGTTTGACCCTGGAAAGTATTTTTAATATTTCCAATAACTGTACTGCAGAAAACATGGCAAATATTTTCATGCATGTTAATTCAAAACAATCTTGCCGCTCTTCTGGCCGTGTATCTGTCCGTCCAAGAAAGCGCTTACCTCGGATGCCGTTAAAGCGCTTTGCTAAGCTGGCCATTCTGAAATCGAGATAGGCGTTCAGCCAGGCACTTATCAGGCCGCTCATGCTCTTCTGTTCGTAGCAGAAAAATCTGCACAATCAGGGGCCCAGAAAGGTGCCTAGCTATTCTTGCTGCTCAGGCACTCTTCTGGCCGTGTATCTGGCCGTTCGGGCACTGAGCTAGGCACCCAGCTCAGCTCAGTGCCTAGGGAAGCACTTACCTACGCTGGCCGTTCTGATGCCCAGAAAAGCACCTAGCTAAGCTGGCCAATCAGTCACCGAGATTGGCGCTCAGCAAGGTGGTTTTCAGGATGCTCGGACGCCGACATAGGACCCCCGAGTCGGCGCTGACACTTAACTTGTGCCCTGACCATGGCAGTAAAAAACCCGCACTAGCATTAGCATTGCTCCCTGCATTGCCTATGATTAGCTAATCACCTCCTTTGCATGCCGTTAGCATGCATTTACGCAGGAAAAACCACGGGTCTGTAAGTACGTCTATCCCGCGCAGAAAACCCTTATTATATCCCCATGTAGGACTCTGTGCAGGAAAACACGCACACAAACATGCATGCATCCACGCACAAACCCGCGGCAGCTTCAGTTCACCTTATTACATCGGCCCCATAGACTGGAAGGGAAGAGGGTGAGAATGAGATGCCTCTAAGATGATTGTCCTCTTTTGAAAAGAAAAATGTTTTGAGCGTTGTATTAGCAGCTAAGTTTTATAAACAAGATAATTATATCAATTGTTTAATTTAGGAGCAAGGACATGCAGATATTAGTAGTGAACTATGGCAGTGTGTGGAATGGGCTTTGTCATAGAGTTGCCAACTGTCCAGTTTTGGACCAGACAACCAGGTTTTCAGGCATTCTGTGCAGTGTCAGTCAGAAGTACTGACCGAATGCTAAAAGTCCAGTTTGCAGGTGGCTCCTGTTCTCTCCTAAGGCTCTTAGTTAGAGGAAGGGAAAGGCAGGATTGTAGCCTGTTACACTGCCCTCTGCTTCCGTTCCCATGTTGTGAATGCATGGCCTAGGAGGGAGAAGGTTGGGCACAGCACAGCCTTCGGCTCCCAGTGCCTCTGCAGATCTCCACAGCAGTGATTCTCTGGATCCGGCCTCCTCTCTCATTATCAGGCCGATGCTCTACCCGTGCGCTGGCTGCAGCACACAGTTTAACGCCGATTGGATGCACATTTTGGATGCGAGTCCATAACCCCAGATGCAAAACGAGGGTTAGCGCGTCCAAAACGCACGTCCAATCACGCACATAGGTAACAGCTCTCGTCACATGCAAATGCATATAGATGAGGCTATTACCTATTCCCACCATGCAAAAAAAAAAAAAAAAAAAGACTCCCTCTGCCCATGCCTGTACTCCAGCCCCCTAATGAGGTGCATTAGTGCCCCCCAGGTCTGGCACCCTGGGCAGTCGCCTGTCCTTCCTGACAACCCTGGCTCCCCTCTCTTTTCCTCCCTTCCTGCCCAGCATGCTTCTGACCCTCTGAGACAATGTGTGGGAGAGAATGAATGTGTATGTGTATGTGATGAAAAAAGAGACAGAGGAGAAAGTTTGTGCCCCCCCCACCTCCTAATAATCCATGAGATAAGAAATGGGAAGCAGCTGAGTGGCAGCCCTGAGAGGCTGGAAGATAAACTGTTGCCTGTGTGCAGCCTGTCAGCTCATTATTGTCCTTTAATGCATACCAGGATACACTGTTTAGGCAGTTCACAAGCAGGATCTTAAATTTATGCAAATGAGGGGTACCTCCCCACTTCCCAGTCAAGTGCCCAGTCCTGGTCTGTGGAAAAATTGGCAAGCCTACTTTGGCAACAAGCCAGGAGCAGTAAAGCATATAATCTCAAGTAGCATAGTAGTAATAGTACATTGTATAAGAAGCTGTTTTAGATATACATAGAAACATAGAAACATAGAAATGACGGCAGAAGAAGACCAAACGGCCCATCCAGTCTGCCCAGCAAGCTTCACACATTTTTTCTCTCATACTTATCTGTTTCTCTTAGCTCTTGGTTCTATTTCTCTTCCACCCCCACCATTAATGTAGAGAGCAGTGATGGAGCTGCATCCAAGTGAAATATCTAGCTTGATTAGTTAGGGGTAGTAGGGGTAGTAACCGCCGCAATAAGCAAGCTACACCCATGCTTATTTGTTTTACCCAGACTATGTTATACAGCCCTTATTGGTTGTTTTCCTTCTCCCCTGCCGTTGAAGCAGGGAGCTATGCTGGATATGCTTGAAGTATCAGGTTTTTTTTCTCCCCTGCCGTTGAAGCAGAGAGCTATGCTGGATATGCGTGAAGTATCAGTTTTTCTTCTCTCCTGCCGTTGAAGCAGAGAGCTATGCTGGATATGCGTGAAGTATCAGTTTTTCTTCTCCCCTGCCATTGAAGCAGAGAGCTATGCTGGATATGGGTGAAGTATCAGTTTTTCTTCTCCCCTGCCGTTGAAGCAGAGAGCTATGCTGGAAATGCGTGATGTATCAGTCTTCTCCCATGCCGTTGAAGCAGAGAGCCATGCTGGATATGCATCGAAAGTGAAGTATCAGGCACATTTGGTTTGGGGTAGTAACCGCCGTAACAAGCCAGCTACTCCCCGCTTTGTGAGTGCGAATCCTTTTTTCTTCTCCCCTGCCGTTGAAGCTATGCTGGATATGCGTGAAGCATCAGTTTTTCTTTTCCCATGCTGTTGAAGCAGAGAGCTATGCTGGAAATGCGTGATGTATCAGTCTTTCTCCCATGCCGTTGAAGCAGAGAGCCATGCTGGATATGCATCGAAAGTGAAGTATCAGGCACATTTGGTTTGGGGTAGTAACCGCCGTAACAAGCCAGCTACTCCCCCTCGCTTTGTGAGTGCGAACCCTTTTTTCTTCTCCCCTGCCGTTGAAGCAGAGAGCTCTGCTGGATGTGTGAAGTATCAGTTTTTCTTCTCCCCTGCCGTTGAAGCAGAGAACTATGCTGTATATGCATTGAAAGTGAAGTATCAGGCTTATTTGGTTTGGGGTAGTAACCGCCGTAACAAGCCAGCTACTCCCCTCTTTGTGAGTGCAAATCCTTTTTTTCCACATTTCCTCTTGCTGTTGAAGCTTAGAGCGATGTTGGAGTCACAGTAAGCAGTGTATGTTTATTGAATAAGGGTATTGTCTCCAGGCAGTAGCCATCATTCTGGCGAGTCACCCACTATTCATTGGCGGCCTCTTGACTTTATGGATCCACAGTGTTTATCCCACGCCCCTTTGAAGTCCTTCACAGTTCTGGTCTTCACCACATCCTCCGGAAGGGCATTCCAGGCATCCACCACCCTCTCCGTGAAGAAATACTTCCTGACATTGGTTCTGAATCTTCCTCCCTGGAGCTTCAAATCGTGACCCCTGGTTCTGCTGATTTTTTTCCTACGGAAAAGGTTTGTTGTTGTCTTTGGATCATTAAAACCTTTCAAGTATCTGAAAGTCTGTATCATATCACCTCTGCTCTTCCTTTCCTCCAGGGTGTACATATTTAGATTCTTCACTCTCTCCTCGTACGTCATCCGATGAAGATCCTCCACCTTCCTGGTCGCCCTTCTCTGTACCGCTTCCATCTTGTCTTTGTCTTTTTGTAGATACGGTCTCCAGAACTGAACACAGTACTCCAGGTGAGGCCTCACCAAGGACCTGTACAAGGGAATAATCACTTCCCTTTTCTTACTCGATATTCCTCTCTCTATGCAGCCCAGCATTCTTCTGGCTTTTGCTATCGCCTTGTCGCATTGTTTCACAGACTTCATATCATTAGACACTATCACCCCAAGGTCCCTCTCCTGCTCCGTGCACATCAGCCTTTCCCCCCCCCCCCCCCCCCCATCGAATACAGTTCATTCGGATTTCCACTCCCCATATGCATGACTTTGCACTTCTTGGCATTGAATCTCAGCTGCCATATCTTCGACCACTCTTCCAGTTTCCTTAGATCCCGTCTCATTCTCTCCACTCCTTCCGGCGTGTCCACTCTGTTGCAGATCTTAGTGTCATCCGCAAAAAGACAAACCTTACCTTCTATCCCGTCCGTAATGTCGCTCACAAAGATATTGAACAGGACCGGTCCCAACACCGATCCTTGCGGTACACCCACTTAAAACCGCTCTCTCTTCAGAGAAGGTTCCATTTACCATCACACATTGTCTTCTGTCCGTCAACCAATTTGCAATCCAGGTCACCACCTCGGCACTCACTCCTAAGCTTCTCGTTTTATTCACCAGTCTCCTGTGCGGAACTGTATCAAAAGCTTTGCTGAAATCCAAGTATATGATATCGAGTGCTCTTCCTTGATCCAATTCCTTGGTTACCCAGTCAAAAAAGTCAATTAGATTTGTCTGATAGGATCTTCCCCTGGTGAATCCATGTTGCCTCTGGTCCATCAATTCTCCGGACTGTAGATAGTTCACTATTCTCTCTTTCAGCAGTGACTCCATTACTTTTCCCATCGCCGAAGTGAGGCTAACCGGTCTGTAGTTGCCAGCCTCTTCCCTGTTCCCACTCTTGTGAAGCAGGACCACCACCGCTCTTCTCCAATCACTCGGCACCACTCCCGTTTCTAGGGATCTATTGAACAGGTCACACAGCGGAGCCGCCAGAACATCTCTGAGCTCCCTCAATATCCTTGGATGAATCCCATCAGGCCCCATGGCTTTGTCCACTTTCAGGTTCTTTAGCTCTTCCCACACATTTTCTACTGTAAAAGGATTTTCATCTATTCCACTTCCCTCCAGTTTCTTGTTGTGTAGAAATGGTCCTTCTCCAGGGTCTTCTTTAGTGAACACAGAGCTGAAGTATTCGTTTAATATTTCTGCCATTTCTTCGTCTCTCTCCACACATTGATCATTACCACCTTTCAATTTCACTATACCACTTTGGACCTTTCTCTTTTCGCTGATGTATCTGAAAAATGTTTTGTCACCATTTTTTATCTCCTTGGCAATCCTCTCTTCTGCTTGACTTTTTGCCAACTTGATTAATTTCTTTGTCTCCCTCAGTTGATACAAATATTCTTCTTTGTGCTCCTCCTTTGGGATCTTTTATATTTCTTGAATGCTGTTCTTTTAGCTTTAATTTTGTCAGCCACCTCCTTTGAGAACCAGATAGGTTTAAATTTTCTTTGCTTTTCTTTACATTTCTAACATATAGAGCAGTTGCCTTGGTGATTGCTCCTTTTAGATTGGTCCACTGCTGATCCACATCTCTCTCGTTCTCCCATCTTTTAAGTTCTTCCTCCAGGTACTTCCCCATTTCCTCAAAGTCTGTGTTTTTGAACTGTAAAACTCGGGTCTTTGTGGTTCTTTGTGGGTCTTTGTGGTTCTTTTCCCTATACAAAGGCAGGCACTAGGATCTGACTAGTAGCAAATTCACCAGTTTGGGGTTGATGAAAAAATATGATGCAATCAGGCCTCATGGGGTTTTTAGGTAGGAGGGAGGGGGGAGAGGGGATAGAGATTATAGGTATATGTACATGTCTATAAACAGATATATAACAAGTTAACATTATATGCTGCATGCAGAATTGTATAGCTAGGATGATATATATATATAAAATGCACTTTTAGTAAACTTGTCTACAAGTTGTATCCTTCAAAGGGTTAACAAATGACAAGAACATATAATACAAGCAAATAACAATTCAATTACATTTTGCTAAACTTGTGGAGAAGGTTTCTTTGATGTTAAATTATAAGGGTGGCCAATGTAACCCCAATATTTAAAAAGGCTCCAGGGGCGATCCGGGTAACTATAGACCAGTCAGCCTGACTTCAGTGCCAGGAAAATAGTGGGAAACTATTCTCAAGATCAAAATCGTAGAGCATATAGAAAGACATGGTTTAATGGGACACAGTCAACATGGATTTACCCAAGGGAAGTCTTGCCTAACAAATCTGCTTCATTTTTTTGAAAGGGTTAATAAACATGTGGATAAAGGTGAACCGGTAGATGTAGTGTATTTGGATTTTCAGAAGGCGTTTGACAAAGTCCCTCATGAGAGGCTTCTACGAAAATTAAAAAGTCATGGGATAGGAGGCGATGTCCTTTTGTGGATTACAAACTGGTTAAAAGCCAGGAAACAGAGAGTAGGATTAAATGGTCAATTTTCTCAGTGGAAAAGGGTAAACAGTGGAGTGCCTCAGGGATCTGTACTTGGACCGGTGTTTTTCAATATATATAAATGATCTGGAAAGGAATACGACGAGTGACGTTATCAAATTTGCAGATGATACAAAATTATTCAGAGTAGTTAAATCACAAGCAGACTGTGATACATTACAGGAGGACCTTGCAAGACTTGAAGATTGGGCATCCAAATGGCAGATGAAATTTAATGTGGACAAGTGCAAGGTGTTGCATATAGGGAAAAATAACCCTTGCTGTAGTTACACGATGTTAGGTTCCATATTAGGAGCTACCACCCAGGAAAAAGATCTAGGCATCATAGTGGATAATACTTTAAAATCGTCGGCTCAGTGTGCTGCAGCAGTCAAAAAATGAAATAGAATGTTAGGAATTATTAGGAAGGGAATGGTGAATAAAATGGAAAATGTCATAATGCCTCTATATCGCTCCATGGTGAGACCGCACCTTGACTACTGTGTACAATTCTGGTTGCCGCATCTCAAAAAAGATATAGTTGCGATGGAGAAGGTACAGAGAAGGCAACCAAAATGATTTTTTTTATTTACTGACATTCATCTCAATTGAGATATCACACCGGTTTACATTCAGGTACTGTAGGTATTTCTCTATCCCCAGAGGGCTTACAATCTAAGTTTTTGTACCTGAGGCAATGTAGGGTAAAGTGACTTGCCCAAGGTCACAAGGAGTGACAGCAGGACTTGAATCTTGGTCTTCTGGTTCATAGTCCACTGCTCTAACCACTAGGCTATTCCTCCTCCCTATGATAAAGGGGATGGAACAGCTCCCCTATGAGGAAAGGCTGAAGAGGTTAGGGCTGTTCAGCTTGGAGAAGAGATGGCTGAGGGGGGATATGATAGAGGTCTTTAAGATCATGAGAGGTCTTGAACAAGTAGATATGACTCAGTTATTTACACTTTCGAATAATAGAAGGACTAGGGGGCATTCCATGAAGTTAGCAAGTAGCACATTTAAGATTAATCGGAGAAATTTCTTTTTCACTCAAAGCACAATAAAGCTCTGGAATTTGTTGCCAGAGGATGTGGTTAGTGCAGTTAGTGTAGCTGGGTTCAAAAAAGGTTTGGATAAGTTCTTGGAGGAGAAGTCCATTAACGGCTATTAATCAAGTTTACTTAGGGAATAGCCACTGCTATTAATTGCATCAGTAGTATGGGTTCTTCTCAGTGTTTGGGTAATTGCCAGGTTCTTGTGGCCTGGTTTCTGGCCTCTGTTGGAAACAGGATACTGGGCTTGATGGACCCTTGGTCTGACCCAGCATGGCAATTTCTTATGTTCTTATGTTCAATGTAAGAAACATGTAGTTTTAAAACTTTCTGGAAGAGATTGCTTTAATTTATAATAGCAGCAATCTTTCAGGGGCTGATGGGCACCTGTTTTTGCACCGGACGCACCTCCACTTCCCTTAAGCACCTGGTGCGGTACTCACATTATATTGAAATGGAAAATGTGCCAAAAAGAAGGGTGCACAATGGAAAAAAGTGTGTCTGTAGTGCTCCAGAGTTTATTACATCAGGCGTCCGTATTTATTTATTTTATTTATTTATTATTTTTATATACCGACATTCGATCTCAATTGAGATATCACACCGGTTTACATTCAGGTACTGTAGGTATTTCCCTATCCCCAGAGGGCTTACAATCTAAGTTTTTGTACCTGAGGCAATGGAGGGTAAAGTGACTTGCCCAAGATCACAAGGAGCGACATTTGCATCAAGTGTCCAAATTGTGCATGCGCTTTGGATGCGCATCCATACTGTCAAAGGAATATATTAATGTAGAATGTGAAAAATTATTTTGAAATTCAATGGTGCACCCCCCATGTGATATCATAAGCCTGCTGGGAGGCAGTCCAGATTGGTGCTGTGTTCTGTGCGAACTTGTGCTGGGCTTCCTGGTGTTCTATATTGAAATACCTTAGCAGTGGAAAGTCCTGCAAACAACTCATGATTGCTTTTTTAATATTTGCTCTTTCTGCCAATGCTCTGCTTGATAAATTTTTATTTTTATATTATTTGTTGTTTGTTCATTGTTAAGTTAGCACTACTTGCAATTGCCTTTTCTTTCACATTTTTATTTAATGGTTGTTAATGTTTATTTTCTTCTAGCTTTCTTTTTTTAAAATTTATTTTATGTGTCATTTTGTTGAGTTTTCAATTGCCTTTTCTATCACAGTTGTATTTCATGGCTGTTGGGGTTATTACATTTGTTCTAGATTTCTTTGAAAGCATGTTTTCTGTTTCTGCCCTGTGGCCAACTTTTCCACAGACCAGGACTGGACATTCAAGGGGTGAGGAAGGGAAAGCACTTGCTTATTTCCATAAATTTGAATACATTTTCAATCCTTCGAGCCTCTCATAGCAATGGAGAGGGAGCTCCTGCCACTCAGCTGCTCCCCATTTCATATTTCACTAGCACAGCTCCATGGGACAGACTGCTATAGACCCCTACACAGAAACTACACACTAGCAGAATTACTCACCTTGGTCACAAATGCAAAACACAGTCAGACCCTTGCCAAATACAGAATAAAGAGACCATAAAGTCTAAGTAACAACATGCAAACCACAACAATCCAGACTCTGTATGCAGTGCAACAATGGAAATACAGAAATATCATCATACTTCATAACACAACAAAATCAAAACATATAAAACATCAATCAAAATAGTAAAACCACACAAATAAAAATAAATATTTCAAAACAGCTGTTGAATAGAATATCCAATAATTAAAAATTCATATAAAATATTTTAAATTTCCCAAACATTCATTAAATATTTCAAAACAGCAGACATATCAATTAATGCCCAATGATTAAAACTAATAAAGATTTTTTAAAATCCCCTGCTCTCCATACTTGGAAACATTTTGATTTCCAGTTACCCAGAGAATGTTGTAGATTATTAAGGGGGTCAAACAAACTTTTTCCTTTCTTTTATTTATACACATTTTCATTCCCTCACACACATGCTCCGTCTCTCCACAAACACACACACACCCTCTCTTCACACATGCTCCCAGATTCAGAGAGATGCTGGGCAAGGAGAGGGGGGAATAGAGGGAGTCAGGAGGAGGAGGGTGCAAGGTAAAGGGGAGGGGACATTGATGCATCTCATCAGGGAGCTGGATACCAGCATTGCATGCAATCACTATAGTGGCATGAGCCATCCTTAGTTCCTGTGCAATTGCTGTCTCAGCTGGCCAATAAGGTCATCTTAGGAAGTGCAGCTCCCCCCCCCCCCCCATGCCTAGTCTGAGGGAAACAGGAAGATACTAGATAGGGAAATGGGAGACTGGGGTTAGGGCAGGAGATGTTGGGTAGGGAGAGCAGGAATGGAGAGGATACTGGCAGGGAGGAGGGAGCCAGGAAGGGATATAAGTAGGAGTAGAGAGGGGAAGGATCATCTAGTACATGGTGTTTGTTAAACTACAGGTAATTCTAATTTGCTAAGAGACAAGTTAAGATGGTTTCTGGGGGGGGGGGGTTTTCCTTTACAAAAAATTACTGTTTACCTGGATTGTCTGACTCTGATGGTAGCGGCAGCTGTCACTAGAAGAGAAAACGGCCTGCCTTCAGTCAGGGTGGGGGAGAGGGGTGCCAGCAGAGAATGTGGAAAAGAAAGTAAGAAAACAGGCAAGGGGGTAGGGGGTTGCCAGCCCAGAGCAAAGGGAGGCTAAAGCGGACAGACAGATTTGAGATCGGAGGAAGGGAGGGAGAAAAGCACAGCCTACAGTGAGTAACATGTAGGCAGCCACCATCAGAGCAACTTCACAGACAGCAGCAGTGAGATAAGAAGATGAAGCTTTTGTTCTAGTGGGCCGAGCCATGGGTGGAGAAGGAGAGACAGCTGTGGTGACAGGCGGTGCAAGTCCTGGCCGGGAAGGGGAAGGGACAGTGGTAGTGATGGGGGTAACATGACTAATTAAGTTGCTGGAAAGTGGAAGCAGTGAAAAATAATTGGAGCTTCAACTCCAGCGTGCAAGCACAGATTCTGCAGGGGTCTCCCTCTTGCACCTCCTTCCTTGGCTGAATCAGTTGCCTGAGACAAAGAACAGGCAGCTGATTGGAGGACTGATGCCAGAGTCGTGCATTCTATGCTTGGATTGGCTGTGTGCAGCCAACACAGTTCAGAGGCTGTGTCTGTTCCAGGCCATACAAGTAGTTTTGACACTGTAAGGACACTGTAAGGTAAACTTTAAAACCGAACTCTCCAGTCCAAAACTGGACAGTTGGTCACCCTATTCGGGTAATTGCTTATATTTCTCTCTGTTCATGCTGCCATGCAGCTTGTTCCGGCCACATGGTTTTCTCTGCTCTGTTACTCCCATGTCCTTTCAGCAACTACTTGTATTTCTTTCTGTTCATGCTGCCATGTGGATAAATTTGTTCCGAGTATTGGGAATTGTTTCTGGTAAGTTTTTTGGAATTGTTTCTGGTAAGTGTTTGGGAATTGTTAGTGGTATTTTTGGTTTTATGCAGTGTTTTGTTTTTTTTTTTCCAGTTCGCACGAGCTTTCCATGGTGAAGAAATAGAGAACGTGGTTGAAAATGGCAATGGTGCAGGAAAGGAAATGGCAGAGAGGGAGCAGAAGGAGCAAGATAAAAGAGCTAGTGGAAGAGGAAGATGGCAGAGGTAGAGAAAGCGAGATGGATGGGAGGGAGAAGCAGGCAGGGCCCAGTGTTGATGCACCCCAGAAGTGAGTGAGCAATATGTGCTCCTCAGATGCTGAGAAGGAGCTGCTGTGCTGGTGCCAAGGCTTCCGTGGTGACAAAGTGGAAGATTTGGACATCAATTGCCATGGATGCCAGCACCCTTGTGGTGAAGGCATGCACAATGAAGCAGGTACCGCACCACTGCGCACGACACCCCAAAAGTGAAGGAGAAGCAGAAAATCCAGGCATCGCAGTGCAATGTGGTGGTCCGCCATGCTATCTAATTTTGACCTCCGTAGAGGAACTGATACTCTCCATTCTGCATGTTGAGCTGGTTGACAGAGTAGATGCATCCAATGGATGTGACACCAAAAGGAAAAAGGTATGTTCAAAAAAAGGCTACTGTTTTTGCATTAGATGTTTCTCTTTGAGGGCTGTGATGATTAAGAGCTCACTTATAAGGGATGACCTTCAGCTTGTTTTTCTCTGTCCTTTCTGCAGGTCAAATTAACAATGACGTGGAGACAGACTCACAGATTGTGAATGATGGCATGGAAAGAGATAACAAACTCCTTCCATGCCATAGTTCTCAATAGCCATAGACATTCAAACATCTCCCCTTCTGGAAACCAGGGATATAGAGATAGAGGAGAGCCAATCCGATGACCCTTCCACAATAACCTTGGAGGTAATCATCCATGAACTGCCATTTCATTTTACGGAGACACCTGCAGCCCCTGAACAAGCCCCCATCATGGAGCTGGAAGAGGAGGTGCAGGTCATGTTGTCCATCATCAGCCTCGATGGGGTGAGTGAAACATGGAAAATGAACTCATGTTCCGACAAGAGGGGATTGACCAAGTTGTGGCCGAGGGGTAGTGTGCAATAGAAACAGAACTAAGGGAATTACGTCGGGAGACTGTTGAGGCCATGGAAAATATAGCTGGCATTCTGGGCGACCTAAACAGGGCCATCAAGGATCTTGCCAGTGTCGTCGAGAAGGCAGCCACAGCATGGTTATCTAATCACTAGTGATGGTCATCTGCTGATATTGTCTGTTGCTAATGTGACAAAGTTGCTTTTGCTGTGTTTGTTGAATAAAATGTATATTTTCTGTGAACAATATATGTTACATATTTATTTTAAAATAAAAAACGGATAGTTGGAATGGTGGAAGGAGGACATACTGGGATGATACAGAAGGGGGGAACCCAGTTCACTCCCCCCCCCCCCCCCTCCTGTCTGCTTCAGGTTAAGGGCTGTTAAATATTCCTTGGGATATTA